>NW_025747041.1:0-73660 GCF_021184085.1 Oncorhynchus gorbuscha
AAGTGAACTGTGTTTACGCGTGATCAGGGGTGTATTCATTCTGCCGATTCTGTTGAAAAACGTTTCTTTTGAAACGGAAGCAAATGGAACGAAACGGGATAAACATACCTGAATTTGTCCAATAGAAACTCTTGCTTGCAACTGTTGGACAAATGATAAAACCCTAGGTCAGCTAGATGCAGATCTCTCGACCTGTGTGTTCCTATGCTGTAAACCTTCATTCATAGACCCTCTCTTTCTAAAATTATCAGCCAAAAGTGTTGCAACCCTATTACCAGCCTGTTCAACCTCTCTTTTGTGTCGTCTGAGATCCCCAAAGATTGGAAAGCTGCCACGGTTATCCCCTCTTCAAAGGGGAGAAACTCTAGACCCAAACTGCTACAGACCTACAGTGGGGAGAACAAGTATTTTATACACTGCTGATTTTGCAGGTTTCATACTTAGAAAGCATGTAGAGGTCTGTAATTTTTAGCATAGGTACACTTCAACTGTGAGAGACGGAATCTAAAACAAAAATCCAGAAAATCACATTGTATGATTTTAAGTAATTAGTTAGCATTTTATTGCATGACATAAGTATTTGATCACCTACCAACCAGTAAGAATTCCGGCTCTCGCAGACCTGTTAGTTTTTCTTTAAGAAGCCCTCCTGTTCTCCACTCATTACCTGTATTAACTGCACCTGTTTGAACTCGTTACCTGTATAAAAGACACCTGTCCACACATTCAATCAAACAGACTCCAACCTCTCCATAATGGCCAAGACAGAGATGGCCGCCTCGCTTCGCGTTCCTAGGAAACTATGCAGTTTTTTGTTTTTTTACGTGTTATTTCTTACATTGGTACCCCAGGTCATCTTAGGTTTCATTACATACAGTCGAGAAGAACTACTGAACATAAGAGCAGCGTCAACTCACCATCAGTACGACCAAGAATATGACTTTCGCGAAGCGGATCCTGTGTTCTGCCTTTCACCCAGGACAACGGAATGGATCCCAGCCGGCGACCCCAAAAAACGACTTCGAAAAAGGGGAAAACGAAGCGATCTTCTGGTCAGACTCCGGAGACGGGCACATCGTGCACCACTCCCTAGCATTCTCCTCGCCAATGTCCAGTCTCTTGACAACAAGGTTGATGAAATCCAAGCAAGGGTAGCATTCCAGAGGGACATCAGAGACTGTAACGTTCTTTGCTTCACAGAAACATGGCTCACTGGAGAGATGCTATCGGAGACGGTGCAGCCAGCTGGTTTCTCCACGCATCGCACCGACAGAAACAAACATCTTTCTGGTAAGAAGAGGGGCGGGGGCGTATGCTTTATGGTTAACGTGACGTGGTGTGGCCAAAACAACATACAGGAACTCAAGTCCTTCTGTTCACCTGATTTAGAATTCCTCACAATCAAATGTAGACCGCATTATCTACCAAGGGAATTCTCTTCAATTATAATCACAGCCGTATATATTCCCCCAAGCAGACACATCGATGGCTCTGAACGAACTTTATTTGACACTTTGCAAACTGGAATCCGTATATCCGGAGGCTGCATTCATTGTAGCTGGGGATTTTAACAAGGCTAATCTGAAAACAAGACTCCCTCAATTTGATCAGCATATCGATTGCGCAACCAGGGCTGGAAAAACCTTGGATCATTGCTATTCCAACTTCCGCGACGCATATAAGGCCCTGCCCCGCCCTCCTTTCGGAAAAGCTGACCACGACTCCATTTTGTTGATCCCTGCCTACAGACAGAAACTAAAACAAGAAGCTCCCGCGCTGAGGTCTGTTCAACGCTGGTCCGACCAATCTGATTCCACACTCCAAGACTGCTTCCATCACGTGGACTGGGATATGTTCCGTATTGCGTCAGACGACAACATTGACGAATATGCTGATTCAGTGTGCGAGTTCATTAGAACGTGCGTTGAAGATGTCGTTCCCATTGCAACGATTAAAACATTCCCTAACCAGAAACCGTGGATTGATGGCAGCATTCACGTGAAACTGACAGCGTGAACCACTGCTTTTAATCAGGGCAAGGTGACTGGAAACATGACCGAATACAGTGTAACTATTCCCACCGCAAGGCAATCAAACAAGCTAAGCGTCAGTATAGAGACAAAGTAGAATCTCAATTCAACGGCTCAGACACAAGAGGTATGTGGCAGGGTCTACAATCAATCACGGATTACAAAAAGAAAACCAGCACCGTCATGGACCAGGATGTCTTGCTCCCAGGCAGACTAAATAACTTTTTTGCCCGCTTTGAGGACAATACAGTGCCACTGACACTGCCCGCAACTAAAACATGCGGACTCTCCTGCACTGCAGCCGACGTGAGGAAAACATTTAAACGTGTCAACCCTCGCAAGGCTGCAGGCCCAGGCTGCAGGCCCAGACGGCATCCCCATCGGCGCCCTCAGAGCATGCGCAGACCAGCTGGCTGGTGTGTTTACGGACATATTCAATCAATCCCTATCCCAGTCTGTTGTTCCCACATGCTTCAAGAGGGCCACCATTGTTCCTGTTCCCAAGAAAGCTAAGGTAACTGAGCTAAATGACTACCGCCCGTAGCACTCACTTCCGTCATCATGAAGTGCTTTGAGAGACTAGTCAAGGACCATATCACCTCCACCCTACCTGACACCCTAGACCCACTCCAACTTGCTTACCGCCCAAATAGGTCCCAAATAGGTCCAGATGCAATCTCAACCACACTGCACACTGCCCTAACCCATCTGGACAAGAGGAATACCTATGTGAGAATGCTGTTCATCGACTACAGCTCGGCATTTAACACCATAGTGCCCTCCAAGCTCGTCATCAAGCTCGAGACCCTGGGTCTCGACCCCGCCCTGTGCAACTGGGTACTGGACTTCCTGACGGGCCGTCCCCAGGTGGTGGGGGTAGGCAACAAGATCTCCACCCCGCTGATCCTCAACACTGGGGCCCCACAAGGGTGCGTTCTGAGCCCTCTCCTGTACTCCCTGTTCACCCACGACTGCGTGGCCACGCACGCCTCCAACTCAATCATCAAGTTTGCGGACGACACAACAGTGGTAGTGAGGTCTGCACAACGCATCACCGGGGGCAGGTGCCCTCCAGGACACCTACACCACCCGATGTCACAGGAAGGCCATAAAGATCATCAAGGACAACAACCACCCGAGCCAATAACTACAGAACGAAGCCAACATCAGCGTGAGCTTTAGTTGCGAATTGTATGAACTTTGAACTCTTATTCAGTACAGAAGTGATACCTCCTAGCCGTTGAGTAAGCAACAGCAGATGCAAAAAGGGTTAGGAAGGAACAGACAGAGTATCCCATCTATCACCCAACGACGTTACTACAATGTATCCAATTGTTGACAACCAGAGACATTCTTCAAAGGACTCGGTTTGGCAACACGGCCTTCCATCTACCACCAACCTACCGAAGCGCAGCTCAGAGTAAATATTTATTGCATTTCCCTTTTCCAAATGGCCGGTAATTTAGAATGCATACGATACTGTATTTACGATAGCACAGCTTCGCCTTTGTTCCTATCTTCCCGCTCTTTCACTCAAACCCAGCCCCTTTTCTTTTGTGTAACAAGCTGTCATATCTGTTCCGCCCACTAGGGATGTTTTCCTTTATGACATCATTTGTAATCAAGTTATGTTTTAATTATGTTTATGTGTAATTCTGTGTGATTAGTTAGGTATTTAGTAAATAAATAATTAAACCCAATTTTGTATTGCTGATTCAAATTGTTAGCCAGGGTTCGTGCAGAATTTACAACTTTCAGATGAGACTGAATTAAGATGACGATTGATATTGACTGCTATTGATGTAAAATATTACTCGGTCTTTTAAGATAACTCTATAAGATAACTCTATAAATATTATTTTGTGGTGCCAGACTCTCTAGTTAATTACATATACATGATTAGCTCAATCGGGTGATATTAATTACGGATAAATTATTTTATAGAATAGCATGTCATATCACTTAATCCGGCATAGCCAAAGACACGACACTGGTTAAATAAAGGGATAGGGTAAAATATATATAAATACCTGGTTAAATAAAGGGTTAGGGTTATATACATTTACATTTACATTTAAGTCATTTAGCAGACGCTCTTATCCAGAGCGACTTACAAATTGGATATATAAATACCTGGTTAAATAAAGGGTTAGGGTTATATATATAAATACCTGGTTAAATAAAGGGTTAGGGTTATATATATAAATACCTGGTTAAATAAAGGGTTAGGGTTATATATATATAAATACCTGGTTTAATAAAGGGTTAGGGTTATATATATATATAAATACCTGGTTAAGTAAAGGGTTAGGGTTATATATATAAATACCTGGTTAATTAAAGGGTTATATATATAAATACCTGGTTAAATAAAGGTGAAATAAATACATAAATAGCTCAGGTCGTAGAAACCTCATGATGGTTTAGGGGTCATTTGAGTATCATGTCGTAGCCTAAACCAATCACTGTTGCATTGAGATGGATTATGAATGACAGTCCCCCAATATACTGCAACAGAAATAAGCACATGCTAATGAAAAAAATAATTGTCCTCCCTCATCTTAAACGACACTGATCTACAGAGAAGAATGGGAGAAACTCCCCAAATACATGTGCCAAGCTTGTAGCGTCATACCCAAGAAGACTCGAGGCTGTAAGCGCTGCCAAGCTTGTAGCGTCATACCCAAGAAGACTCGAGGCTGTAATCGCTGCCAAGCTTGTAGCGTCATACCCAAGAAGACTCGAGGCTGTAATCGCTGCCAAGCTTGTGGCGTCATACCCAAGAAGACTCGAGGCTGTTAGCGCTGCCAAGCTTGTAGCATCATACTCAAGAAGACTCGAGGCTGTAAGCGCTGCCAAAGGTGCTTTAACAAAGTACTGAGTAAAGGGTCTAAATATTTATGTAAATGTGATATTGCATCTTTTTTTATTGTATACTTTGGAAAAATGTCTAAAAACCTGTTTTTGCTTTGTCATTATGGGATATTGTGTGTAGATTGATGAGGGAAAACGATTTAATACATTAAAATATGAAAAAAGTCAAGGGGTCTGAACACTTTCCGAATGCTCTGTAGACTGATAAATAACATTTTTAATGGTCTCTGTTGCTTATAGAAACAGTGACACGAACAGCAGAGAAATGTTACAAACTAACATTGGACCTACCTGCATCAAATGTCCCAACTCCTCCTCAGTGTCCTGTTTTAATGTCCCAACTCCTCCTCAGTGTCCTGTTTTAACGTCCCAACTCCTCCTCAGTGTCCTGACGTCCCAACTCCTCCTCAGTGTCCTGACGTCCCAACTCCTCCTCAGTGTCCTGACGTCCCAACTCCTCCTCAGTGTCCTGACGTCCCAACTCCTCCTCAGTGTCCTGTTTTAATGTCCCAACTCCTCCTCAGTGTCCTGTTTTAATGTCCCAACTCCTCCTCAGTGTCCTGTTTTAATGTCCCAACTCCTCCTCAGTGTCCTGACGTCCCAACTCCTCCTCAGTGTCCTGTTTTAACATCCCAACTCCTCCTCAGAATCCTTGTCAGATAGATCCACAGTAACATCCCACATCAGTTAAGCGTTACAATGCAGAGAGAGAGTTGTGTGTGTGTGTGTGTGTGTGTGTGTGTGTGTGTGTGTGTGTGTGTGTGTGTGTGTGTGTGTGTGTGTGTGTGTGTGTGTGTGTGTGTGTGTGTGTGTGTGTGTGTGTGTGTGTGTGTGTGTGTGTGTGTGTGTGTGTGTGTGTGTGTGTGTGTGTGTGAGAGAGACAGAAACCATATTTTACCTGTCTGTCTGGCGTTAAGTAGAGCTGCATATCTCCCAGAGAGAAACCCTACTGGGGATATGGAAAAATTGTGTGTGTGAGACCCTTCATGCTCAGATTATTATGGAGGAGACTCCTGGGTAAAACAACATCTCATCTCCCAGAACACACTGGGGCTCTTCTCTCTCTCTGTCTCTCACTAGGTTGTAGCAACTTCATGATGGGTATAGGGAACATTTGAGTATCATGTCATAGCCTGAATCTGTCACTGTTACATTGAGCTGGGTGAATATGAATGACAGTAACCTAAACCTGTCACTGTTACATTGAACTGGGTGAATATGAATGACAGTAACCTAAACCTATTACTGTTACATTGAGCTGGGTGAATGGAATATGAATGACAGTAACCTAAACCTATCACTGTTACATTGAACTGGGTGAATATGAATGACAGTAACCTAAACCTATCACTGTTACATTGAACTGGGTGAATATGAATGACAGTAACCTAAACCTGTCACTGTTACATTGAACTGGGTGAATATGAATGACAGTAACCTAAACCTGTCACTGTTACATTGATCTGGGTGAATATGAATGACAGTAACCTGTAATCGCTGCCAAGCTTGTAGCGTCATACCCAAGAAGACTCGAGGCTGTAAGCGCTGCCAAAGGTGATTTAACAAAGTACTGAGTAAAGGGTCTTGTCATGTTTTGTCTTGTATTGTCTTGTCATTTTGCTTTTCCTTCTGTTCGTTTTCCCCCTGCTGGTCTTTTTGGGTTCGTTCCCCTTTTTCTCTCCCTCCCCTCTCTCTCTTCTCTCTGTCGTTCCGTTCCTGCTCCCAGCTGTTCCTGTTCCCCTAGTAAGTCATTTGGTCTTCCCGCGCCTGTTCCCTATCTTTTCCCCTGATTGGAGTCCCTATTTCTCCCCTTGTTTTCCGTTTCTGCCCTGTCGGATCCTTGTCTATTGTTCACCGTGCTGTGTCTGTGTATCGCCCTGTCGTGTCGTGTTTCCCTCAGATGCTGCGTGGTGAGCAGGTGTCTGAGTCTACTACGGTCAAGTGCCTTCCCGAGGGACCTGCAGTTCATGATCGAGTCTCCAGTCTGTTCTCGTCATTACGAGTGGAATTGTGCTTTATGATTGTATATTTACTTTACTGGATTAAAGACTCTGTTTTCGCCAAGTCGCTTTTGGGTCCTCATTCACCTGCATAACAGAAGGATCCGCAAAGAATGGACTCAGCAACTACAGACGCTCGTAACACTGCCGTCGAGATCCAAGGAGCCATGCTCGGCAGACACGAGCAGGAATTGTCTGCTGCTCGCCATGCCGTGGAGAACCTGGCCGCTCAGGTTTCCGACCTCTCTGGACAGTTCCAGTCTTCGTCTCGTGCCACCTGTTACTTCCTGGCCTGCCGAGCCTCCGGAACCTAGGGTTAATAACCCACCTTGCTACTCCGGGCAGCCCACGGAGTGCCGCTCCTTTCTCACCCAGTGTGATATTGTGTTCTCTCTCCAACCCAACACATACTCTAGAGAGAGAGCTCGGGTTGCTTACGTCATTTCACTCCTTACTGGCCGGGCTCGAGAGTGGGGCACAGCTATCTGGGAGGCAAGGGCTGATTGCTCTAACAATTACCAGAACTTTAAAGAGGAGATGATTCGGGTTTTTGACCGTTCAGTTTTTGGTAGGGAGGCTTCTAGGGCCCTGGCTTCCCTATGCCAAGGTGATCGATCCATAACGGATTACTCTATTGAGTTTCGCACTCTTGCTGCCTCTAGTGAGTGGAACGAGCCGGCGCTGCTCGCTCGTTTTCTGGAGGACTCCACGCAGTGGTTAAAGATGAGATTCTCTCCCGGGAGGTTCCTTCAAGTGTGGACTCTTTGATTGCTCTCGCCATCCGCATAGAACGACGGGTAGATCTTCGTCACCAGGCTCGTGGTAGAGAGCTCGCGTCAACGGTGTTTCCCTGCTCCGCATCGCAACCATCTCCCTCCTCTGGCTCAGAGACTGAGCCCATGCAGCTGGGAGGTATTCGCATCTCGACTAAGGAGAGGGAACGGAGGATCACCAACCGCCTGTGCCTCTATTGCGGACTTGCTGGACATTTTGTTAATTCATGTCCAGTAAAAGCCAGAGCTCATCAGTAAGCGGAGGGCTACTGGTGAGCGCTACTACTCAGGTCTCTCCATCTAGATCCTGTACTACTTTGTCGGTCCATCTACGCTGGACCGGTTCGGGTGCTACATGCAGTGCCTTGATAGACTCTGGGGCTGAGGGTTGTTTCATGGACGAAGCATGGGCTCGGAAACATGACATTCCTTTCAGAGAGTTAGACAAGCCTACGCCCATGTTCGCCTTAGATGGTAGTCATCTTCCCAGTATCAGATTTGAGACACTACCTTTAACCCTCACAGTATCTGGTAACCACAGTGAGACTATTTCTTTTTTGATTTTTCGTTCACCTTTTACACCTGTTGTTTTGGGTCATCCCTGGCTAGTATGTCATAATCCTTCTATTAATTGGTCTAGTAATTCTATCCTATCCTGGAACGTTTCTTGTCATGTGAAGTGTTTAATGTCTGCCATCCCTCCCGTTTCTTCTGTCCCCACTTCTCAGGAGGAACCTGGCGATTTGACAGGAGTGCCGGAGGAATATCATGATCTGCGCACGGTCTTCAGTCGGTCCCGAGCCAACTCCCTTCCTCCTCACCGGTCGTATGATTGTAGTATTGATCTCCTTCCGGGGACCACTCCTCCTCGGGGTAGACTATACTCTCTGTCGGCTCCCGAACGTAAGGCTCTCGAGGATTATTTGTCTGTGTCTCTTGACGCCGGTACCATAGTGCCTTCTTCCTCTCCGGCCGGGGCGGGGTTTTTTTGTTAAGAAGAAGGACGGTACTCTGCGCCCTGCGTGGATTATCGAGGGCTGAATGACATAACGGTTAAGAATCGTTATCCGCTTCCCCTTATGTCATCAGCCTTCGAGATTCTGCAGGAGCCAGGTGCTTTACTAAGTTGGACCTTCGTAACGCTTACCATCTCGTGCGCATCAGAGGGGGGACGAGTGGAAAACGGCGTTTAACACTCCGTTAGGGCATTTTGAGTACCGGGTTCTGCCGTTTGGTCTCGCCAATGCGCCAGCTGTTTTTCAGGCATTAGTTAATGATGTTCTGAGAGACATGCTGAACATCTTTGTTTTTGTCTATCTTGACGATATCCTGATTTTTTTCACCGTCACTCGAGATTCATGTTCAGCACGTTCGACGTGTTCTACAGCGCCTTTTAGAGAATTGTCTCTACGTGAAGGCTGAGAAGTGTTCTTTTCATGTCTCCTCCGTTACTTTTCTCGGTTCCGTTATTTCCGCTGAAGGCATTCAGATGGATTCCGCTAAGGTCCAAGCTGTCAGTGATTGGCCCGTTCCAAGGTCACGTGTCGAGTTGCAGCGCTTTCTAGGTTTCGCTAATTTCTATCGGCGTTTCATTCGTAATTTCGGTCAAGTTGCTGCCCCTCTCACAGCTCTTACTTCTGTCAAGACGTGTTTTAAGTGGTCCGGTTCCGCCCAGGGAGCTTTTGATCTTCTAAAAGAACGTTTTACGTCCGCTCCTATCCTCGTTACTCCTGACGTCACTAGACAATTCATTGTCGAGGTTGGCGCTTCAGAGGTAGGCGTGGGAGCCATTCTATCCCAGCGCTTCCAGTCTGACGATAAGGTTCATCCTTGCGCTTATTTTTCTCATCGCCTGTCGCCATCTGAACGCAACTATGATGTGGGTAACCGCGAACTGCTCGCCATCCGCTTAGCCCTAGGCGAATGGCGACAGTGGTTGGAGGGGGCGACCGTTCCTTTGTCGTTTGGACAGACCATAAGAACCTTGAGTACATCCGTTCTGCCAAACGACTTAATGCTCGTCAAGCTCGTTGGGCGTTGTTTTTCGCTCGTTTCGAGTTTGTGATTTCTTACCGTCCGGGTAGCAAGAACACCAAGCCTGATGCCTTATCCCGTCTTTTTAGTTCTTCTGTGGCTTCTACTGATCCCGAGGGGATTCTTCCTTATGGGCGTGTTGTCGGGTTGACAGTCTGGGAATTGAAAGACAGGTTAAGCAAGCACTCACGCACACTGCGTCGCCGCGCGCTTGTCCTAGTAACCTTCTTTTCGTTCCTGTTTCCACTCGTTTGGCTGTTCTTCAGTGGGCTCACTCTGCCAAGTTAGCTGGTCATCCCGGTGTTCGAGGCACTCTTGCGTCTATTCGCCAGCGCTTTTGGTGGCCGACTCAGGAGCGTGACACGCGCCGTTTCGTGGCTGCTTGTTCAGACTGCGCGCAGACTAAGTCAGGTAACTCTCCTCCTGCCGGTCGTCTCAGACCGCTCCCCATTCCTTCTCGACCATGGTCTCACATCGCCCTAGACTTCATTACCGGTCTGCCTTTGTCTGCGGGGAAGACTGTGATTCTTACGGTTGTCGATAGGTTCTCTAAGGCGGCACATTTCATTCCCCTCGCTAAACTTCCTTCCGCTAAGGAGACGGCACAAATCATCATCGAGAATGTGTTCAGAATTCATGGCCTCCCGTTAGACGCCGTTTCAGACAGAGGCCCGCAATTCACGTCACAGTTTTGGAGGGAGTTCTGTCGTTTGATTGGTGCGTCCGTCAGTCTCTCTTCCGGGTTTCATCCCCAGTCTAACGGTCAAGCAGAGAGGGCCAATCAGACGATTGGTCGCATACTACGCAGCCTTTCTTTCAGAAACCCTGCGTCTTGGGCAGAACAGCTCCCCTGGGCAGAATACGCTCACAACTCGCTTCCTTCGTCTGCTACCGGGTTATCTCCGTTTCAGAGTAGTCTGGGTTACCAGCCTCCTCTGTTCTCATCCCAGCTTGCCGAGTCCAGCGTTCCCTCCGCTCAAGCGTTTGTCCAACGTTGTGAGCGCACCTGGAGGAGGGTGAGGTCTGCACTTTGCCGTTACAGGGCACAGACTGTGAGAGCCGCCAATAAACGTAGGATTAAGAGTCCAAGGTATTGTTGCGGCCAGAGAGTGTGGCTTTCCACTCGCAACCTTCCTCTTACGACAGCTTCTCGTAAGTTGACTCCGCGGTTCATTGGTCCGTTCCGTGTCTCCCAGGTCGTCAATCCTGTCGCTGTGCGACTGCTTCTTCCGCGACATCTTCGTCGCGTCCATCCTGTCTTCCATGTCTCCTGTGTCAAGCCCTTTCTTCGCACCCCCGTTCGTCTTCCCTCCCCCTCCCGTCCTTGTCGAGAGCGCACCTATTTACAAGGTACGTAGGATCATGGACATGCGTTCTCTCGGGGACGGGGTCACCAATACTTAGTGGATTGGGAGGGTTACGGTCCTGAGGAGAGGAGTTGGGTTCCGTCTCGGGGACGTGCTGGACCGTTCACTTATTGATGATTTCCTCCGTTGCCGCCAGGAGTCCTCCTCGAGTGCGCCAGGAGGCTCGGTGGGTGGGGGGGTGCTGTCATGTTTTGTCTTGTATTGTCTTGTCATTTTGCTTTTCCTTCTGTTCGTTTTCCCCCTGCTGGTCTTTTTGGGTTTGTTCCCCTTTTTCTCTCTCCCTCCCTCTCTCTCTTCTCTCTGTCGTTCCGTTCCTGCTCCCAGCTGTTCCTGTTCCCCTAGTCAGTCATTTGGTCTTCCCGCGCCTGTTCCCTATCTTTTCCCCTGATTGGAGTCCCTATTTCTCCCCTTGTTTTCCGTTTCTGCCCTGTCGGATCCTTGTCTATTGTTCACCGTGCTGTGTCTGTGTATCGCCCTGTCGTGTCGTGTTTCCCTCAGATGCTGCGTGGTGAGCAGGTGTCTGAGTCTGCTACGGTCAAGTGCCTTCCCGAGGCAACCTGCAGTTCATGATCGAGTCTCCAGTCTGTTCTCGTCATTACGAGTGGAATTGTGCTTTATGATTGTATATTTACTTTACTGGATTAAAGACTCTGTTTTCGCCAAGTCGCTTTTGGGTCCTCATTCACCTGCATAACAGGTCTAAATATTTATGTAAATGTGATATTGCATCTTTTTTTATTGTATACTTTGGAAAAATGTCTAAAAACCTGTTTTTGCTTTGTCATTATGGGATATTGTGTGTAGATTGATGAGGGGAAAACGATTTAATACATTTTCGAATAAGGCTGTAACGTATCAAAATATGAAAAAGGTCAAGGGGTCTGAACACTTTCCGAATGCACTGTAGACTGATAAATAACATATTTAATGGTCTCTGTTGCTTATAGAAACAGTGACACGAACAGCAGAGAAATGTTACAAACTAACATTGGACCTACCTGCATCAAATGTCCCAACTCCTCCTCAGTGTCCTGACGTCCCAACTCTTCCTCAGTGTCCTGACGTCCCAACTCCTCCTCAGTGTCCTGTTTTAACGTCCCAACTCCTCCTCAGGGTCCTGTTTTAATGTCCCAACTCCTCCTCAGTGTCCTGTTTTAACGTCCCAACTCCTCCTCAGTGTCCTGTTTTAATGTCCCAACTCCTCCTCAGTGTCCTGTTTTAATGTCCCAACTCCTCCTCAGTGTCCTGTTTTAATGTCCCAACTCCTCCTCAGTGTCCTGACGTCCCAACTCTTCCTCAGTGTCCTGACGTCCCAACTCCTCCTCAGTGTCCTGACGTCCCAACTCCTCCTCAGTGTCCTGTTTTAATGTCCCAACTCCTCCTCAGTGTCCTGTTTTAATGTCCCAACTCCTCCTCAGTGTCCTGTTTTAATGTCCCAACTCCTCCTCAGTGTCCTGACGTCCCAACTCTTCCTCAGTGTCCTGACATCCCAACTCTTCCTCAGTGTCCTGTTTTAACGTCCCAACTCCTCCTCAGTGTCCTGACGTCCCAACTCCTCCTCAGTGTCCTGACGTCCCAACTCCTCCTCAGTGTCCTGACGTCCCAACTCCTCCTCAGTGTCCTGATGTCCCAACTCCTCCTCAGTGTCCTGTTTTAATGTCCCAACTCCTCCTCAGTGTCCTGATGTCCCAACTCCTCCTCAGAATCCTTGTCAGATAGATCCACAGTAACATCCCACATCAGTTAAGCGTTACAATGCAAGAGAGAGAGAGTAATGTGTGTGTGTGTGTGTGTGTGTGTGTGTGTGTGTGTGTGTGTGTGTGTGTGTGTGTGTGTGTGTGTGTGTGTGTGTGTGTGTGTGTGTGTGTGTGTGTGTGTGTGTGTGTGTGTGTGTGTGTGTGTGTGTGTGTGTGTGTGTGTGTGTGTGTGTGAGAGACAGGAACCATATTTTACCTGTCTGTCTGGCGTTAAATAGAGCTGCATATCTCCCAGAGAGAAACCCTACTGGGGATATGGAAAAATAGTGTGTGTGAGAGACCCTTCATGCTCAGATTATTATGGAGGAGACTCCTGGGTAAAACAACATCTCATCTCCCAGAACACACTGGGGCTCTTCTCTCTCTCACTAGGTTGTAGCAACTTCATGATGGGTATAGGGAACATTTGAGTATCATGTCATAGCCTGAATCTGTCACTGTTACATTGAGCTGGGTGAATGGAATATGAATGACAGTAACCTAAACCTATTACTGTTACATTGAACTGGGTGACTGGAATATGAATGACAGTAACCTAAACCTATCACTGTTACATTGAACTGGGTGAATATGAATGACAGTAACCTAAACCTATTACTGTTACATTGAGCTGGGTGAATGGAATATGAATGACAGTAACCTAAACCTGTCACTGAAATGGGTGAATATGAATGACAGTAACCTAAACCTATCACTGAACTGGGTGAATATGAATGACAGTAACCTAAACCTATCACAGTTACATTGAGCTGGGTGAATGGAATATGAATGACAGTAACCTAAACCTGTCACTGTTACATTGAACTGGGTGAATATGAATGACAGTAACCTAAACCTATTACTGTTACATTGAACTGGGTGAATATGAATGACAGTAACCTAAACCTGTCACTGTTACATTGAGCTGGGTGAATATGAATGACAGTAACCTAAACCTATCACTGTTACATTGAACTGGGTGAATATGAATGACAGTAACCTAAACCTATCACTGTTACATTGACTAAACCTGTCACTGTTACATTGAACTGGGTGAATATGAATGACAGTAACCTAAACCTATCACTGTTACATTGAACTGGGTGAATATGAATGACAGTAACCTAAACCTATCACTGTTACATTGAACTGGGTGAATGGAATATGAATGACAGTAACCTAAACCTGTCACTGTTACATTGAACTGGGTGAATATGAATGACAGTAACCTAAACCTGTCACTGTTACATTGAGCTGGGTGAATATGAATGACAGTAACCTAAACCTGTCACTGTTACATTGAGCTGGGTGAATATGAATGACAGTAACCTAAACCTGTCACTGTTAATTGAGCAGTATGACAGTAACCTAAACCTGTCACTGTTACATTGAGCTGGGTGAATATGAATGACAGTAACCTAAACCTGTCACTGTTACATTGAGCTGGGTGAATATGAATGACAGTAACCTAAACCTGTCACTGTTACATTGAACTGGGTGACTAGAATATGAATGACAGTAACTTAAACCTGTCACTGTTACATTGAGCTGGGTGAATATGAATGACAGTAACCTAAACCTGTCACTGTTACATTGAGCTGGGTGAATATGAATGACAGTAACCTAAACCTGTCACTGTTACATTGAGCTGGGTGAATATGAATGACAGTAACCTAAACCTGTCACTGTTACATTGAGCTGGGTGAATATGAATGACAGTAACCTAAACCTGTCACTGTTACATTGAGCTGGGTGGATATGAATGACAGTAACCTAAACCTGTCACTGTTACATTGAACTGGGTGAATATGAATGACAGTAACCTAAACCTGTCACTGTTACATTGAACTGGGTGGATATGAATGACAGTAACCTAAACCTGTCACTGTTACATTGAACTGGTGAATATGAATGACAGTAACCTAAACCTGTCACTGTTACATTGAGCTGGGTGGATATGAATGACAGTAACCTAAACCTATTACTGTTACATTGAACTGGGTGAATGGAATATGAATGACAGTAACCTAAACCTGTCACTGTTACATTGAGCTGGGTGAATATGAATGACAGTAACCTAAACCTGTCACTGTTACATTGAACTGGGTGAATATGAATGACAGTAACCTAAACCTGTCACTGTTACATTGAGCTGGGTGGATATGAATGACAGTAACCTAAACCTATTACTGTTACATTGAACTGGGTGAATGGAATATGAATGACAGTAACCTAAACCTGTCACTGTTACATTGAGCTGGGTGAATATGAATGACAGTAACCTAAACCTGTCACTGTTACATTGAGCTGGGTGAATGGAATATGAATGACAGTAACCTAAACCTATCACTGTTACATTGAACTGGGTGAATATGAATGACAGTAACCTAAACCTGTCACTGTTACATTGAACTGGGTGAATATGAATGACAGTAACCTAAACCTATCACTGTTACATTGAACTGGGTGAATATGAATGACAGTAACCTAAACCTGTCACTGTTACATTGAGCTGGGTGAATGGAATATGAATGACAGTAACCTAAACCTATCACTGTTACATTGAACTGGGTGAATATGAATGACAGTAACCTAAACCTGTCACTGTTACATTGAACTGGGTGAATATGAATGACAGTAACCTAAACCTGTCACTGTTACATTGAACTGGGTGAATATGAATGACAGTAACCTAAACCTGTCACTGTTACATTGAGCTGGGTGAATATGAATGACAGTAACCTAAACCTGTCACTGTTACATTGAGCTGGGTGAATATGAATGACAGTAACCTAAACCTGTCACTGTTACATTGAGCTGGGTGAATATGAATGACAGTAACCTAAACCTGTCACTGTTACATTGAACTGGGTGAATATGAATGACAGTAACCTAAACCTGTCACTGTTACATTGAGCTGGGTGAATGGAATATGAATGACAGTAACCTAAACCTGTCACTGTTACATTGAGCTGGGTGAATGGAATATGAATGACAGTAACCTAAACCTGTCACTGTTACATTGAGCTGGGTGAATATGAATGACAGTAACCTAAACCTGTCACTGTTACATTGAACTGGGTGAATATGAATGACAGTAACCTAAACCTGTCACTGTTACATTGAGCTGGGTGGATATGAATGACAGTAACCTAAACCTATTACTGTTACATTGAACTGGGTGAATGGAATATGAATGACAGTAACCTAAACCTGTCACTGTTACATTGAGCTGGGTGAATATGAATGACAGTAACCTAAACCTGTCACTGTTACATTGAACTGGGTGAATATGAATGACAGTAACCTAAACCTGTCACTGTTACATTGAGCTGGGTGAATGGAATATGAATGACAGTAACCTAAACCTATCACTGTTACATTGAACTGGGTGAATATGAATGACAGTAACCTAAACCTGTCACTGTTACATTGAGCTGGGTGAATATGAATGACAGTAACCTAAACCTGTCACTGTTACATTGAGCTGGGTGAATATGAATGACAGTAACCTAAACCTGTCACTGTTACATTGAGCTGGGTGAATATGAATGATAGTCATCCAACATGTTGTAATAGAAATAAGGCCAAGCTCATGAAAACAAACTGTCATCCCTCAACAACAAAAAATCTCATAAATTTGTCTAAAAACCTGTTTTGCTTTGTTATTATGGTGTATTGTGATGTCATTATGGTGTATTGTTAGCCAACGTCTTCTGAATAGAACTCAACAACCCGGTCGCATTCACAGGTAGTATCACATTTTCATTTCATTTCATTACAGTACAACGGTTTGATTTGTTTGATCGTAGCTAGCTACGTAGCTAGCTACATAGCCGTCTTTGTATCAAAGATAATTGTGTAGTCTAGAGCGATTTTCTAGGTTAGCTAGCCAGCTATTGTCGTTCTTTTAACGCAACGTAACGTAAACAACACTACTAGCTAGCCAGCTAGCCCCCGAATAGCAGCACTGTAGAAACTATTACACTCAACGGAACGACTTGATTAGTGTAGTGTCAACAACGCACCCACTGCCAGCTAGCCTACTTCAGCAGTACTGTATCATTTTAATCATTTTAGTCAATAAGATTCTTGCTACGTAGCTTAACTTTCTGAACATTCGAGACGTGTAGTCCACTTGTCATTCAATCTCCTTTGCATTAGCGTAGCCTCTTCTGTAGCCTGTTAACTATGTGTCTGTTTATCCCTGTTCTCTCCTCTCTGCACAGACCATACAAACGCTCCACACCGCGTGGCCGCGGCCACCCTAATCTGGTGGTCCCAGCGTGCACGACCCACGTGGAGTTCCAGGTCTCCGGTAGCCTCTGGAATTGCCGATCTGCGGTCAACAAGGCAGAGTTCATCTCAGCCTATGCCTCCCTCCAGTCCCTCGACTTCTTGGCACTAACGGAAACATGGATCACCACAGACAACACTGCTACTCCTACTGCTCTCTCTTCGTCCGCCCACGTGTTATCGCACACCCCGAGAGCTTCTGGTCAGCGGGGTGGTGGCACCGGGATCCTCATCTCTCCCAAGTGGTCATTCTCTCTTTCTCCCCTTACCCATCTGTCTATCGCCTCCTTTGAATTCCATGCTGTCACAGTTACCAGCCCTTTCAAGGTTAACATCCTTATCATTTATCGCCCTCCAGGTTCCCTCGGAGAGTTCATCAATGAGCTTGATGCCTTGATAAGCTCCTTTCCTGAGGACGGCTCACCTCTCACAGTTCTGGGCGACTTTAACCTCCCCACGTCTACCTTTGACTCATTCCTCTCTGCCTCCTTCTTTCCACTCCTCTCCTCTTTTGACCTCACCCTCTCACCTTCCCCCCCTACTCACAAGGCAGGCAATACGCTCGACCTCATCTTTACTAGATGCTGTTCTTCCACTAACCTCACTGCAACTCCCCTCCAAGTCTCCGACCACTACCTTGTATCCTTTTGCCTCTCGCTCTCATCCAACACCTCCCACACTGCCCCTACTTGGATGGTATCGCGCCGTCCCAACCTTCGCTCTCTCTCCCCGCTACTCTCTCCTCTTCCATCCTATCATCTCTTCCCTCCGCTCAAACCTTCTCCAACCTATCTCCTGATTCTGCCTCCTCAACCCTCCTCTCCTCCCTCTCTGCATCCTTTGACTCTCTATGTCCCCTATCCTCCAGGCCGGCTCGGTCCTCCCCTCCCGCTCCGTGGCTCGATGACTCATTGCGAGCTCACAGAACAGGGCTCCGGGCAGCCGAGCGGAAATGGAGGAAAACTCGCCTCCCTGCGGACCTGGCATCCTTTCACTCCCTCCTCTCTACATTTTCCTCCTCTGTCTCTGCTGCTAAAGCCACTTTCTACCACGCTAAATTCCAAGCATCTGCCTCTAACCCTAGGAAGCTCTTTGCCACCTTCTCCTCCCTCCTGAATCCTCCTCCCCCTCCCCCCCCCTCCTCCCTCTCTGCAGACGACTTCGTCAACCATTTTGAAAAGAAGGTCGACGACATCCGATCCTCGTTTGCTAAGTCAAACGACACCGCTGGTTCTGCTCACACTGCCCTACCCTGTGCTCTGACCTCTTTCTCCCTCTCTCTCCAGATGAAATCTCGCGTCTTGTAACGGCCGGCCGCCCAACAACCTGCCCGCTTGACCCTATCCCCTCCCCTCTTCTCCAGACCATTTCCGGAGACCTTCTCCCTTACCTCACCTCGCTCATCAACTCATCACTGACCGCTGGCTACGTCCCTTCCGTCTTCAAGAGAGCGAGAGTTGCACCCCTTCTGAAAAAACCTACACTCGATCCCTCCGATGTCAACAATTACAGACCAGTATCCCTTCTTTCTTTTCTCTCCAAAACTCTTGAACGTGCCGTCCTTGGCCAGCTCTCCCGCTATCTCTCTCTGAATGACCAAATCAGTCAGGTTTCAAGACTAGTCATTCAACTGAGACTGCTCTCCTCTGTATCACGGAGGCGCTCCGCACTGCTAAAGCTAACTCTCTCTCCTCTGCTCTCATCCTTCTAGATCTATCGGCTGCCTTCGATACTGTGAACCATCAGATCCTCCTCTCCACCCTCTCCGAGTTGGGCATCTCCGGCGCGGCCCACGCTTGGATTGCGTCCTAACTGACAGGTCGCTCCTACCAGGTGGCGTGGCGAGAATCTGTCTCCTCACCACGCGCTCTCACCACTGGTGTCCCCCAGGGCTCTGTTCTAGGCCCTCTCCTATTCTCGCTATACACCAAGTCACTTGGCTCTGTCATAACCTCACATGGTCTCTCCTATCATTGCTATGCAGACGACACACAACTAATCTTCTCCTTTCCCCCTTCTGATGACCAGGTGGCAAATCGCATCTCTGCATGTCTGGCAGACATATCAGTGTGGATGACGGATCACCACCTCAAGCTGAACCTCGGCAAGACGGAGCTGCTCTTCCTCCCGGGAAGGACTGCCCGTTCCATGATCTCGCCATCACGGTTGACAACTCCATTGTGTCCTCCTCCCAGAGCGCTAAGAACCTTGGTGTGATCCTGGACAACACCCTGTCGTTCTCAACCAACATCAAGGCGGTGGCCCGTTCCTGTAGGTTCATGCTCTACAACATCCGCAGAGTACGACCCTGCCTCACACAGGAAGCGGCGCAGGTCCTAATCCAGGCACTTGTCATCTCCCGTCTGGATTACTACAACTCGCTGTTGGCTGGGCTCCCTGCCTGTGCCATTAAACCCCTTCAACTCATCCAGAACGCCGCAGCCCGTCTGGTGTTCAACCTTCCTAAGTTCTCTCACGTCACCCCGCTCCTCCGTTCTCTCCACTGGCTTCCAGTTGAAGCTCGCATCCGCTACAAGACCATGGTGCTTGCCTACGGAGCTGTGAGGGGAACGGCACCTCAGTACCTCCAGGCTCTGATCAGGCCCTACACCCAAACAAGGGCACTGCGTTCATCCACCTCTGGCCTGCTCGCCTCCCTACCACTGAGGAAGTACAGCTCCCGCTCAGCCCAGTCAAAACTGTTCGCTGCTCTGGCCCCCCAATGGTGGAACAAACTCCCTCACGACGCCAGGACAGCGGAGTCAATCACCACCTTCCGGAGACACCTGAAACCCCACCTCTTTAAGGAATACCTAGGATAGGATAAGTATTCCCCCCTTTAAGATTTAGATGCACTATCGTAAAGTGACTGTTCCACTGGATGTCATAAGGTGAATGCACCAATTTGTAAGTCGCTCTGGATAAGAGCGTCTGCTAAATGACTTAAATGTAAATGTATTGTGATGTCATTATGGGGTATTGTGATGTTATTATGGGATATTGTGATGTCATTATGGGGTATTGTGATGTTATTATGGGATATTGTGTGTAGATTGATGAGGGGAAAAACATATTTAATACATTTTAGAATAAGGCTGTAACGTACAACATATGGAAAAAGTCAAGGGCTCTGAATACTTTCCGAATGCACTGTAAGTAATTGTAGTGTGTACAGTACTCTATATATTTTATACCAATTCTCTCTGTCTCTCAGTTCAATTCAATTCAATGAAAAGGGCTTTATTGGCATGGGAAACATGTTAACATTGCTAAAGCAAGTGAAATAGATAATAAACAAAAGTTAAATATTCAATCAAAAACGTTTCAAAGGAATAGACATTTCAAATGTGCAAATAGTTAAAGTACAAAAGGGAAAATAAATAAACTTAAATATGGGTTGTATTTACAATGGTGTTTGTTCTTCACAGGTTGCCCTTTTCTTGTGGCAACAGGTCACAAACCTTGCTGTTGTGATTCCACACTGTGGTATTTCACCCAATGGGAGTTTATCAAAATGACCCCCCCCCCCCTCCCTCTCTCTCTCCCTCCTCTTTCTCTCCCCCCTCTCTTTCTCTCCCCCTCCCCTCTGTTTCACTCTCCCCCCACCTCTCCCCTCTCATCTCTCCACACTGTTTGGGGTATAGACATGTTGCCATAGCAGAGGCCAGATGGCCCTACTCTGTTCTACGTGTTTCTCCCCCCTCTCTCTGTCTCTCTCTCTCTCCACCCCCTGTCTCTCTCCTCTCCCTCTCTCCGCTCCCCCTCTCTCTCTTCCCCCCCCATTCTCTCTCTCTCTCCCCCTCTCTCTCTCCCCTCTCATCTCTCCACAGTGTTTGGGGTATAGACATGTTTCCATAGCAGAGGCCAGATGGCCCTACTCTGTTCTACGTGTTCTCTCTCTCTCTCTCTCCCTCTCCCCCCTCTCTCTCTTCCCCCCCTCTCCCCCTCTCTCTCTCTCTCCGCCCCCCTCTCAACACTTCCCCCTCTCCCCCCACTCTCTCTTCCCCCCTCCCCCCCCGCTCTCTCTCCCTCTCTCTGACTCTCACTCTCCCCCGCTCTCTCTCCCTGTCTCTCACTCTCCCCCGCTCTCTCTCCCTGTCTCTGTCTCTCACTCTCCCCCCCCCTCCCCCCTCTCTCCACTCTCCCCCCTCTCCGCTCCCCCCCCCCCTCTCATCTCTCCACAGTGTTTGGGGTATTGACGTGTTTCCATAGCTGGGGCCCAACGTGTTTGCTAATTATTACCATCCAGTAACCCAGTTGTATTATTACACCACCGCCATGTTAGTTATAAGTATGTGTGTATGTGTGCGTGTGCGCGTGTGTGTGTGTGGTTCTGTCCTGCTGAGTCACAGATTAATCTCTCCAATCTCCTTTCCATCTGCTGGTTCCACTGTGAGAGGTAATGAGTCCTACATATGTTGATGCTTGTACCAACACACATTCAAACAGTTTGGACACATCTACTCATTCCAGGGTTCCAAAGCACAGTCAAACAGTTTGGACACATCTACTCATTCCAGGGTTCCAAAGCACAGTCAAACATGAACACATACAGTACCAGTCAAAAGTTCGGACACATCTACTCATTCCAGGGTTTTCTTTATTTTCACTATTTTCTACATTGTAGAATATTAATGAACCCTGTACAAACTTTGACTGGTGCTGTAAATTGACAGTATTGCTGTCAAAGGCAGCTAGAGGAAGCACTGTCTAGTCTGTCCTTATAGCTGTATCATCATGATGACTTGACCAGGGAGTTCTAGTGTTCTAATTCTACAGTTCCAGATGTACTGTTCTAATTGTAGTTCTACTGTTCTAGTTCCATTGTTCTAGTTCCACTGTTCTAGATGTACTGTTCTATATTTACTGTTCTAATTGTAGCTCTACTGTTGTAGTCCTACAGTTGTAGTTCTACGGTTCTAGATATACTGTTCTAATTGTAGTTCTACTGTTCTAGTTCTACTGTTCTATATTTACTGTTCTAATTGTAGCTCTACTGTTGTAGTCCTACAGTTGTAGTTCTACGGTTCTAGATATACTGTTCTAATTGTAGTTCCACTGTTCTAGTTCTACTGTTCTAGTTCCACTGTTCTAGATGTACTGTTCTATATTTACTGTTCTAATTGTAGCTCTACTGTTGTAGTCCTACAGTTGTAGTTCTGCAGTTCTAGATATACTGTTCTAATTGTAGTTCTACTGTTCTAGTTCCACTGTTCTAGATGTACTGTTCTATATTTACTGTTCTAATTGTAACTCTACTGTTGTAGTCCTACAGTTGTAGTTCTACGGTTCTAGATATACTGTTCTAATTGTAGCTCTACTGTTGTAGTCCTACAGTTGTAGTTCTACGGTTCTAGATATACTGTTCTAATTGTAGCTCTACTGTTGTAGTCCTACAGTTGTAGTTCTACGGTTCTAGATATACTGTTCTAATTGTAGCTCTACTGTTGTAGTCCTACAGTTGTAGCTCGCTCAACTTTTTCATTCAATTTTTTCCTCGGACGCTTTATCTGGACGTGGTTCATCAGGACCTCCACCAGCCAACCAGTAGTAACATTAACATGATGCTTTATCTGGATGTGGTTCATCAGGACCTCCACCAGCCAACCAGTAGTAACATTAACATGATGCTTTATCTGGACGTGGTTCATCAGGACCTCCACCAGCCAACCAGTAGTAACATTAACATGGTGGTTCATCAGGACCTCCACCAGCCAACCAGTAGTAACATTAACATGATGGTTCATCAGGACCTCCACCAGCCAACCAGTAGTAACATTAACATGATCCTTTATCTGGACGTGGTTCATCAGGACCTCCACCAGCCAACCAGTAGTAACATTAACATGATGCTTTATCTGGACGTGGTTCATCAGGACCTCCACCAGCCAACCAGTAGTAACATTAACATGGTGGTTCATCAGGACCTCCACCAGCCAACCAGTAGTAACATTAACATGGTGGTTCATCAGGACCTCCACCAGCCAACCAGTAGTAACATTAACATGATGCTTTATCTGGATGTGGTTCATCAGGACCTCCACCAGCCAACCAGTAGTAACATTAACATGATGCTTTATCTGGACGTGGTTCATCAGGACCTCCACCAGCCAACCAGTAGTAGCATTAACATGGTGGTTCATCAGGACCTCCACCAGCCAACCAGTAGTAACATTAACATGGTGGTTCATCAGGACCTCCACCAGCCAACCAGTAGTAACATTAACATGATGGTTCATCAGGACCTCCACCAGCCAACCAGTAGTAACATTAACATGATGCTTTATCTGGACGTGGTTCATCAGGACCTCCACCAGCCAACCAGTAGTAACATTAACATGGTGGTTCATCAGGACCTCCACCAGCCAACCAGTAGTAACATTAACATGGTGGTTCATCAGGACCTCCACCAGCCAACCAGTAGTAACATTAACATGATGCTTTATCTGGATGTGGTTCATCAGGACCTCCACCAGCCAACCAGTAGTAACATTAACATGGTGGTTCATCAGGACCTCCACCAGCCAACCAGTAGTAACATTAACATGATGCTTTATCTGGACGTGGTTCATTAGGACCTCCACCAGCCAACCAGTAGTAACATTAACATGATGCTTTATCTGGACATGGCTCATCAGGACCTCCACCAGCCAACCAGTAGTAACATTAACATGGTGGTTCATCAGGACCTCCACCAGCCAACCAGTAGTAACATTAACATGGTGGTTCATCAGGACCTCCACCAGCCAACCAGTAGTAACATTAACATGATGCTTTATCTGGACGTGGTTCATCAGGACCTCCAACAGCCAACCAGTAGTAACATTAACATGGTGGTTCATCAGGACCTCCACCAGCCAACCAGTAGTAACATTAACATGATGCTTTATCTGGACTTGGTTCATCAGGACCTCCACCAGCCAACCAGTAGTAACATTAACATGATGCTTTATCTGGAAGTGGTTCATCAGGACCTCCACCAGCAGAAGCTAAGTAGTAACATTAACATGATGCGTTTGAATTGCAGTCACTGTACTCAGAATATCTGGACCCTCTCTTTCTAAACCGCCGCCATTGTTGCAACCCCTATTTACCAGTCTGTTCAACCTCTCTTTCGTATCGTCCGAGATCCCTAAAGATTGGAAAGCTGCCGTGGCCAAACTGTTACAGACCTATATCCGTCCCGCCCTGCCTTTCTAAAGTCTTCGAAAGCCAAGTTAACAAACAGATCACTGACCATTTCGAATCCCACCATACCTTCTCCGCTGTGCAATCCGGTTTCCGAGCTGGTCAGGGGTGCACCTCAGCCATGCTCAAGGTACTAAACGATATCATAACCGCCATTGATAAAAGACAATACTGTGCAGCCGTCTTCATCGACCTGGCCAAGGCTTTCGACTCAGGGTAGCCTAGTGGTTAGAGCGTTGGACTAGTAACCGAAAGGTTGCAAGTTCAAATCCCTGAGCTGACAAGGTACAAATCTGTCATTCTGCCCCTGAACAGGGAGTTAACCCACTGTTCCTAGGCCGTCATTGAAAATAAGAATTTGTTCTTAACTGACTTGCCTAGTTAAATAAAGGTTAAAAAAAGCATTCTTATCAGCAGACTCAATAGCCTTGGTTTCTCAAATGACTGCCTCGCCTGGTTCACCAACTACTTGTCAGATAGAGTTCAGTGTGTCAAATCGGAGGGCCTGTTGTCTGGACCGCTGGCAGTCTCTATGGAGGTACCACAGGGTTCAATTCTCGGGCCGACTTTCTTCTCTGTATACATCAATAATGTCCCTCTTGCTTCCGGGTTGGATGCGCGCTGTGTTAAGAAGCAGTGCGGCTTGGTTGGGTTTTGTAGGGGAGGACGCATGACTTTCGACCTACGTCTCTCCTGAGCCCGTACGGGAGTTGTAGCGATGAGACAAGATAGTTTCTCCTCTGACAAATCAACTGTAAATTTCGGTGTTCAAGGCTCCGTTTTAGGACCACTGTTGTTTTCACTATATATTTTACCTCTTGGTGATGTCATTCTGGAACATAATGTTAACTTTCACTGCTATGCGGACAACACACAGCTGTACATTTCAATGAAACATGGTGAAGCCCCAAAATTACCTTCCCTGGAAGCCTGTGTTTCAGACATAAGGAAGTGGATGGTGGCAAATGTTCTACTTTTAAACTCAGACAAAACAGAGATGTTTGTTCTAGGTCCCAAGAAACAAAGAGATCTTCTGTTGAATCTGACAATTAATCTTGATGGTTGTCCAGTCGTCTCAAATAAAACTGAAGGACCTCGGCGTTACTCTGGACCCTGATCTCTCTTTTGACGAACATATCAAGACAGCTTTATTCCATCTACGTAACATTGCAAAAATCAGAAACTTTCTGTCCAAACATATTGCAGTAAAATGTATCATTGCTTTTGCCACTTCTAGGTTAGACAACTACAATGCTCTACTTTCCGGCTACCCGGATAAAGCACTAAATAAACTTCAGTTAGTACTAAACACTGCTGCTAGAATCCTGACTAGAACCAAACAATGTGATCATATTCCTCCAGTGCTAGCCTCACTACACTGGCTTCCTGTTAAGGAAAGGGCTGATTTCAAGGTTTTACTGCTAACCTACAAAGCATTACATGAGCTTGCTCCAAACTATCTTTCTGATTTGGTCCTGCCGTACATACCTACACGTACGCTATGGTCACAAGACGCAGGCCTCCTAATTGTCCCTAGAATTTCTAAGCAAACAGCTGGAGGCAGGGCTTTCTCCTATAGAGCTCCATTTTTATGGAATGGTCTGCCTATCCATGTGAGAGAAGCAGACTCGGTCTCAACTTTTAAGTCTGTACTGAAGACTCATCTCTTCAGTGGGTCATATGATTGAGTGTAGTCTGGCCCAGGAGTGTGAAGGTGAACGGAAAGGCACTGGAGCAAGGAACCGCCCTCGCTGTCTCTGACTGGCTGTCTCCCCTCTCTCCACTGGGATTCTCTGCCTCTGACCCTATTACAGGGGCTGAGTAACTGGCTTACTAGTGCTCTTCCATGCAGTCACAGACGTGATCTTCCTGTCTGGTTTGCGCCCCCTCGGGCCCGTGTGGTGGAGATGTTTGTGGGCTATACTCGGCCTGGTCTCAGGGTAGTAGGGTGGTAGATATCCCTCTAGAGGTGTGGGGGCTATACTCAGCCTGGTCTCAGGGTAGTAAGTTGGTGGTGGTTGGTAGATATCCCTCTAGTGGTGTGGGGGCTATACTCAGCCTTGTCTCAGGGTAGTAAATCAAATCAAATCAAATTTATTTATATAGCCCTTCGTACATCAGCTGATATCTCAAAGTGCTGTACAGAAACCCAGCCTAAAACCCCAAACAGCAAACAATGCAGGTGTAAAAGCACGGTGGCTAGGAAAAACTCCCTAAAAAGGCCAAAACCTAGGAAGAAACCTAGAGAGGAACCAGGCTATGTGGGGTGGCCAGTCCTTTTCTGGCTGTGCCAGGTAGAGATTATAACAGAACATGACCAAGATGTTCAAATGTTCATAAATGACCAGCATGGTCGAATAATAATAAGGCAGAACAGTTGAAACTGGAGCAGCAGCACAGTCAGGTGGACTGGGGACAGCAAGGAGCCATCATGTCAGGTAGTCCTGGGGCACGGTCCTAGGGCTCAGGTCCTCTAAGAGAGAGAAAGAAAGAGAGAATTAGAGAGAGCATATGTGGGGTGGCCAGTCCTCTTCTGGCTGTGCCGGGTGGAGATTATAACAGAACGTGGCCAAGATGTTCAAATGTTCATAAATGACCAGCATGGTTGAATAATAGTAAGGCAGAACAGTTGAAACTGGAGCAGCAGCATGGCCAGGTGGACTGGGGACAGCAAGGAGTCATCATGTCAGGTAGTCCTGGGGCATGGTCCTAGGGCTCAGGTCCTCCGAGAGAGAGAAAGAAAGAGAGAAGGAGAGAATTAGAGGACGCACACTAGTAGGGTGGTAGATATCCCTCTAGTGGTGTGGGGGCTATACTCAGCCTTGTCTCAGGGTAGTAGGGTGGTGGTTGGTAGATATCCCTCTAGTGGTGTGGGGGCTATACTCAGCCTTGTCTCAGGGTGGTAGATATCCCTCTAGTGGTGTGGGGGCTATACTCAGCCTTGTCTCAGGGTAGTAGGGTGGTAGATATCCCTCTAGTGGTGTGGGGGCTATACTCAGCCTTGTCTCAGGGTAGTAGGGTGGTAGATAGGGGCGGCAGCGTAGCCTAGTGGTTAGAGCGTTGGACTAGTAACCGGAAGGTTGCGAGTTCAAACCCCTGAGCTGACAAGGTACAAATCTGTCGTTCTGCCCCTGAACAGGCAGTTAACCCACTGTTCCCAGGCCGTCATTGAAAATAAGAATATGTTCTTAACTGACTTGCCTGGTTAAATAAAGGTTAAATAAAAAAAATAAAAAATATCCCTCTAGTGGTGTGGGGGCTATATTCAGCCTGGTCTCAGGGTAGTAGGGTGGTAGATATCCCTCTAGTGGTGTGGGGGCTATACTCAGCCTAGGGGTAGTAGGGTAGTAGGGTAGTAGGGTAGTAGGGTAGTAGGGTAGTAGGGTAGTAGGGTAGTAGGGTAGTAGGGTAGTAGGGTAGTAGGGTAGTAGGGTAGTAGATATCCCTCTAGTGGTGTGTGGGCTATACTCAGCCTGGTCTCAGGGTAGTAAGTTGGTGGTCTGTTTATATCCATCTAGTAGTGTGGGGGCTGTGCTTTGGCATAGTGGGTGGGGTTATATCCAGCCTGGTTGGCCCTGTCCAGGGGTATTGTCGGACGGGGTCACTGTGTCCCCCGATCCCCCCTTCTCAGCCTCCAGTATCTATGGTGCAATAGTTCATGTGCTGGGGGGCTGGAGTCAGTCTGTTATATCTGATGTAATTCTCCTGTCTTATCAGGTGTCATGTGTGAAAGTATGATCCCTCTAATTCTCTCTTTCCCTCTCTCCCTCCCTGAGCCCTAAGACCATGCCTCAGGACTACCTAGCCTGATGACTCCTGGCTGTCCCCAGTCCACCTGGTCATGCTGCTGTTCCAGTTTCAACTGTTCTGCCTGCGGCTATGGAACCCTGACCTGTTCACCGGAAGTGCTACCTGTCCCAGACCTGCTGTTTTTGACTCTCTCTCTCTACCGTACCTGCTGTCTCAACCTCTGAATGCTTGGCTATGAAAAGCCAACTGACATTTACTCCTGAGGTACTGACCTTTTGCACCCTCTACAACCACTGTGAATATTATTTGACACTGCTGGTCATCTATGGACGTTTGAACATCTTGAAGAAGAATCTAGCCTTATGCCTTATGCACAGTTATAATCTCCAACCGGTACAGGCAGAAGAGGTCTGATCACCCCTCAGAGCCTGGTTCCTCTCTAGGTGTCTTCCTAGGTTCCTGCCCTTCTAGAGAGTTTTTCCTAGCCACCATGCTTCTACATCTGCATTTCTCCCTGTTTGGGGTTTTAGTCTGGGTTTCTGTATTGCACTTTGTGACATCTGCTGATGTAAAAAGAGCTTTACAAATAAACGTGAGTGATTGGAATACATTTGGATTGATTAGCTTACCTGTGCAATATTGACGTAAGCTCAGAACCACTTGTGTTTCAAACTAGGACTTGTTTTATCAATTGCTGTGTTGATCAATGGACAGTTTATTACCTCTGTCAAAATAACATGTAGCTTGAAGTTGTTTGTACTTGTATTTCTTTTTGCAATAACGATGGTGGAGCAACAATAATACACATTTACAATAGGCCTATATTAAAAAAAATACGTACAGCCAAATGATAGATATGGTTCTGTATATCCATCTGCAGGGCCTTCACAAAGCATTCAGACCTCTTGACTTAACACATTTTGTTCATTTACAGCCTTATTGTAAAATGGATTAAATGTTTTTTTCCCCCTCATCAAGCTACACACAATACCCCATAATGATATCGCAATACCCCATAATGACATCACAATACCCCATAATGACATCACAATACCCCATAATGACATCGCAATACCCCATAATGACATCACAATACCCCATAATGACATCACAATACCCCATATCAACAAAGCAAAAACAAGTTTTTAGAAAAGTTGGCAAAACCCCCAAAAATATTACATTTACATAAGTACTCAGACCCTTTACTCAGTACTTTGTTAAAGCACCTTTGGCAGTGATTACAGCCTCAAGTCTTCTTGGGTATGACGCTACAAGCTTGGCACACCTGTATTTGGGGAGTTTCTCCCATTCCTCTCTGCAGATCCACTCAAGTTCTGGACGGTTTGGATGGGGTCCTGAGAGCTCTGGAGCAGGTTTTCATCAAGGATCTCTCTGTACTTTGATCCGTTCATCTTTCACTTGATCCTGACTAGTCTCCAAGTCCCTACGACTGAAAAACATCCCCACAGCATGATGCTGCCACCATCATGCTTCACCGTAGGGATGGTGCCAGGTTTCCTCTGCTTAGCATTCAGGCCAAAGAGTTCAATCTTTGGCCTGAGAATCTTGTTTCTCAAGGTCTGAAATTCTTCAGGCAAACTCCAAGCGGGCTGTCATGTGCCTTTTACTGAGGAGTGGCTTCTGTCTGACCACTCTACCATAACGGCCTAATTGGTGGAGTGTTGCAGAGATGGTTGTCCTTCTGGAGGGTTCTCCCATCTCCACTGTCAGAGTGACCATCGGGTTCTTGGTCACCTCCCTGACCAAGGCCCTTCCCGACTGCTCAGTTTGGCCCAGGCGACCGGCTCTAGGAAGAGTCTTGGTGGTTCCAAACTTCTTCCATTTAAGAATGATGGAGGCCACTGTGTTGTTGGGGACGTTCAATGCTGCAGAATGATGGAGGCCACTGTGTTGTTGGGGACGTTCAATGCTGCAGAATGATGGAGGCCACTGTGTTGTTGGGGACGTTCAATGCTGCAGAATGATGGAGGCCACTGTGTTGTTGGGGACGTTCAATGCTGCAGAATGATGGAGGCCACTGTGTTGTTGGGGACGTTCAATGCTGCAGAATGATGGAGGCCACTGTGTTGTTGGGGACCTTCAATGCTGCAGATTTTTTTTAAGTACCCTTCCCCAGATCTGTGCCTCGACACAATCCTGTCTCGGGGCTCTACGGACAATTCCTTCGACCTCATGGCTTGGTTTTTGCTCTGACATGCACTGTCAACTGTGGGACCTTATATAGACAGGTGTGTTCCTTTACAATCATGTCAAATCAATTGAATTTACCACAGGTGGACTCCAATCAAGTTGTAGAAACATCAAGGGTGATCAATGGAAACAGGATGCACCGGAGCAAAATTGAGTCTCAGAGCAAAGGGTCTGAATACTTTAAAAAACGTACCCAAGAAATGTAAAAACCTGTTTTCGCTGTAAGGTCTACTACACCTGTTTCATAATGGGGAATTGTGTCGATTGATTGACATTTTTAAAATTAAGGCTGTAACTTTACAAAATGGGGAAGGGGCCTGAATACTTTTGAAAACACTGTGTGTGTATAATATATAGATATATATACACACACACACATACACAGTTGAAGTTGTAAGTTTACATACACCATAGCCAAATACATTTAAACTCAGTTTCACAATTCCTGACATTTAATCCTCGTAGAAATTCCGTTTTAGGTCAGTTGAGATCACCACTTTATTTTAAGAATGTGAAATGTCAGAATAATAGTAGAGAGAATGATTTATTTTAGCTTGTATTTCTTTCATCACATTCCCAGTGGGTCAGAAATGTACATACACTCAATTAGTATTTGGTAGCATTGTCTTTAAATTGTTTAACTTGGGTCAAACGTTTCGGGTAGCCTTCCACAAGCCTCCCATTTTTCAGTTCTGCCCACAAATGTTCTATGGGATTGAGGTCAGGGCTTTGTGATGGCCACTCCAATACCTTGACTTTGTTGTCCTTAAGCCATTTTGCCATAACTTTGGAAGTATGCTTGGGGTCATTGTCCATTTGGAAGACCCATTTGTGACCAAGCTTTAACTTCCTGACTGATGTCTTGAGATGTTGCTTCAATATATCCACGTAATTTTCCTACCTCATGATGCCATCTATTTTGTGAAGTTCACCAATCCCTCCTGCAGCAAAGTACCCCCACAACATGATGCTGCCACCCGTGCTTCACGGTTGGGATGGTGTTCTTCGGCTTGCAAGCCTCCCCCTTTTTCCTCCAAACATAACGATGGACATTATGGCGAAACTATTTTTGTTTTATCAGACCAGAGGACATTTCTCCAAAAAGTCCCCATGTGCAGATGCAAACCGTAGTCTGGCTTTTTATGGCGGTTTTAGAGCAGTGGCTTCTTCCTTGCTGAGTGTCCTTTCAGGTTATGTCGATATAGGACTCATTTTACTGTGGATCTAGATACTTTTGTACCTGTTTCCTCCAGCATCTTCACAAGGTCCTTTGCTGTTGTTCTGGGATTGATTTGCACTTTTCGCACCAAAGTACGTTCATCTCGAGGAGACAGAACGCGTCTCCTTCCTGAGTGGTGTGACGGCTGTGTGGTCCCATGGTGTTTATACTTCTGTACTATTGTTTGTACAGATGAACGTGATACCTTCAGGCGTTTGGAAATGGCTCCCAAGGATTAACCCGACTTGTGGAGGTCCAAAAAAAAAATCTGAGATCTTGGCTGATTTCTTTAGATTTTCGCATGATGTCAAGCGAAGAGGCACTGAGGTTGAAGGTAGGCCTTGAAATACATCCACAGGTACACCTCCAATTGACTCAAATTATGTCAATTAGCCTATCAGAAGCTTCTAAAACCATTACATAATTTTCTGGAATTTTCCAAGCTGTTTAAAGGCAGTCAATTTCATGTATGTAAACTTCTGACCCACAGGAATTGTGATTCAATGAATTCTAAGTGAAATAATCTGTCTGTAAAGAATTGTTGGAAAAGTTACTTATGTCATGCACAAAGTAGATGTCCTAACCTCCTTGCCAAAACTATAGTTTGTAGTTTGTTCACAAGAAATGTGTGGAGTGGTTGAAAAACGAGTTTTAATGACTACAACCTAAGTGTATGTAAACTTCCGACTTCAACTGTACATACAACCTCAATGCGTCAGTTTTGTTGCTAAATAACCAACCCGTCTACATGGACTGAAGAGTGAGACAGCTATTTAATATGACATCACTGGAGCGTGAGACAAGTGTTTAATATGACATCACTGGAGACTGAGACAAGTGTTTAAAATGACATCACTGGAGTGTGTGACAGGTTTAAATGACATCACTGGAGTCGGTCCTAACCCTAACCCAGCTCTGAACAGTCCTAACCCTAACCCAGCTCTGAACAGTCCTAACCCTGGTCTGAACAGTCCTAACCCAGCTCAGAACAGTCCTAACCCTGGTCTGAACAGTCCTAACCCAGCTCAGAACAGTCCTAACCCAGCTCTGAACAGTCCTAACCCAGCTCTGAACAGTCCTAACCCTAACCCAGCTCTGAACAGTCCTAACCCTGGTCTGAACAGTCCTAACCCAGCTCTGAACAGTCCTAACCCTAACCCAGCTCAGAACAGTCCTAACCCAGCTCTGAACAGTCCTAACCCAGCTCTGAACAGTCCTAACCCAGCTCTGAACCTTCCGGAGACACCTGAAACCCCACCTCTTTAAGGAATACCTAGGATAGGATAAGTAATCCTTCTCACCCCCCCCCTTTAAGATTTAGATGCACTATTGTAAAGTGACTGTTCCACTGGATGTCATAAGGTGAATGCACCAATTTGTAAGTCGCTCTGGATAAGAGCGTCTGCTAAATGACTTAAATGTAAATGTAACAGTCCTAACCCTAACCCAGCTCAGAACAGTCCTAACCCAGCTCTGAACAGTCCTAACCCTAACCCAGCTCTGAACAGTCCTAACCCAGCTCTGAACAGTCCTAACCCAGCTCTGAACAGTCCTAACCCAGCTCTGAACAGTCCTAACCCTAACCCAGCTCAGAACAGTCCTAACCCAGCTCTGAACAGTCCTAACCCAGCTCTGAACAGTCCTAACCCAGCTCAGAACAGTCCTAACCCTGGTCTGAACAGTCCTAACCCAGCTCAGAACAGTCCTAACCCTGGTCTGAACAGTCCTAACCCAGCTCAGAACAGTCCTAACCCAGCTCTGAACAGTCCTAACCCAGCTCTGAACAGTCCTAACCCTAACCCAGCTCTGAACAGTCCTAACCCTGGTCTGAACAGTCCTAACCCAGCTCTGAACAGTCCTAACCCTAACCCAGCTCAGAACAGTCCTAACCCAGCTCTGAACAGTCCTAACCCAGCTCTGAACAGTCCTAACCCAGCTCTGAACCTTCCGGAGACACCTGAAACCCCACCTCTTTAAGGAATACCTAGGATAGGATAAGTAATCCTTCTCACCCCCCCCCTTTAAGATTTAGATGCACTATTGTAAAGTGACTGTTCCACTGGATGTCATAAGGTGAATGCACCAATTTGTAAGTCGCTCTGGATAAGAGCGTCTGCTAAATGACTTAAATGTAAATGTAACAGTCCTAACCCTAACCCAGCTCAGAACAGTCCTAACCCAGCTCTGAACAGTCCTAACCTTAACCCAGCTCTGAACAGTCCTAACCCAGCTCTGAACAGTCCTAACCCAGCTCTGAACAGTCCTAACCCAGCTCTGAACAGTCCTAACCCTAACCCAGCTCAGAACAGTCCTAACCCAGCTCTGAACAGTCCTAACCCAGCTCAGAACAGTCCTAACCCTAACCCAGCTCTGAACAGTCCTAACCCTAACCCAGCTCTGAACAGTCCTAACCCTAACCCAGCTCAGAACAGTCCTAACCCAGCTCTGAACAGTCCTAACCCAGCTCTGAACAGTCCTAACCCTAACCCAGCTCTGAACAGTCCTAACCCTAACCCAGCTCTGAACAGTCCTAACCCTAACCCAGCTCTGAACAGTCCTAACCCTAACCCAGCTCTGAACAGTCCTAACCCTAACCCAGCTCTGAACAGTCCTAACCCAGCTCTGAACCTTCCGGAGACACCTGAAACCCCACCTCTTTAAGGAATACCTAGGATAGGATAAGTAATCCTTCTCACCCCCCCCTTTAAGATTTAGATGCACTATTGTAAAGTGACTGTTCCACTGGATGTCATAAGGTGAATGCACCAATTTGTAAGTCACTCTGGATAAGAGCGTCTGCTAAATGACTTAAATGTAAATGTAACAGTCCTAACCCTAACCCAGCTCAGAACAGTCCTAACCCAGCTCTGAACAGTCCTAACCCTAACCCAGCTCAGAACAGTCCTAACCCAGCTCAGAACAGTCCTAACCCAGCTCAGAACAGTCCTAACCCAGCTCTGAACAGTCCTAACCCTAACCCAGCTCAGAACAGTCCTAACCCAGCTCTGAACAGTCCTAACCCAGCTCTGAACAGTCCTAACCCAGCTCTGAACAGTCCTAACCCAGCTCTGAACAGTCCTAACCCTAACCCAGCTCAGAACAGTCCTAACCCAGCTCTGAACAGTCCTAACCCAGCTCAGAACAGTCCTAACCCAGCTCTGAACAGTCCTAACCCTAACCCAGCTCTGAACAGTCCTAACCCAGCTCTGAACCTTCCGGAGACACCTGAAACCCCACCTCTTTAAGGAATACCTAGGATAGGATAAGTAATCCTTCTCACCCCCCCCCTTTAAGATTTAGATGCACTATTGTAAAGTGACTGTTCCACTGGATGTCATAAGGTGAATGCACCAATTTGTAAGTCGCTCTGGATAAGAGCGTCTGCTAAATGACTTAAATGTAAATGTAACAGTCCTAACCCTAACCCAGCTCAGAACAGTCCTAACCCAGCTCTGAACAGTCCTAACCCAGCTCTGAACAGTCCTAACCTAACCCAGCTCAGAACAGTCCTAACCCAGCTCTGAACAGTCCTAACCTAACCCAGCTCAGAACAGTCCTAACCCAGCTCTGAACAGTCCTACCCCTAACCCAGCTCAGAACAGTCCTAACCCAGCTCAGAACAGTCCTAACCCAGCTCTGAACAGTCCTAACCTAACCCAGCTCAGAACAGTCCTAACCCAGCTCTGAACAGTCCTACCCCTAACCCAGCTCAGAACAGTCCTAACCCAGCTCTGAACAGTCCTAACCTAACCCAGCTCAGAACAGTCCTAACCCAGCTCTGAACAGTCCTAACCTAACCCAGCTCAGAACAGTCCTAACCCAGCTCTGAACAGTCCTACCCCTAACCCAGCTCAGAACAGTCCTAACCCAGCTCAGAACAGTCCTAACCCAGCTCTGAACAGTCCTAACCTAACCCAGCTCAGAACAGTCCTAACCCAGCTCTGAACAGTCCTACCCCTAACCCAGCTCAGAACAGTCCTAACCCAGCTCAGAACAGTCCTAACCCAGCTCTGAACAGTCCTAACCCTAACCCAGCTCAGAACAGTCCTAACCCAGCTCTGAACAGTCCTAACCCAGCTCAGAACAGTCCTAACCCTAACCCAGCTCTGAACAGTCCTAACCCAGCTCTGAACCTTCCGGAGACACCTGAAACCCCACCTCTTTAAGGAATACCTAGGATAGGATAAGTAATCCTTCTCACCCCCCCTTTAAGATTTAGATGCACTATTGTAAAGTGACTGTTCCACTGGATGTCATAAGGTGAATGCACCAATTTGTAAGTCGCTCTGGATAAGAGCGTCTGCTAAATGACTTAAATGTAAATGTAACAGTCCTAACCCTAACCCAGCTCAGAACAGTCCTAACCCAGCTCTGAACAGTCCTAACCCAGCTCTGAACAGTCCTAACCTAACCCAGCTCAGAACAGTCCTAACCCAGCTCTGAACAGTCCTACCCCTAACCCAGCTCAGAACAGTCCTAACCCAGCTCAGAACAGTCCTAACCCAGCTCTGAACAGTCCTAACCCAGCTCTGAACAGTCCTAACCCTAACCCAGCTCAGAACAGTCCTAACCCAGCTCTGAACAGTCCTAACCCAACTCTGAACAGTCCTAACCCAGCTCTGAACAGTCCTAACCCTAACCCAGCTCAGAACAGTCCTAACCCAGCTCTGAACAGTCCTAACCCAGCTCTGAACAGTCCTAACCCAGCTCTGAACAGTCCTAACCCTAACCCAGCTCAGAACAGTCCTAACCCAGCTCTGAACAGTCCTAACCCAGCTCTGAACAGTCCTAACCCAGCTCTGAACAGTCCTAACCCAGCTCTGAACAGTCCTAACCCTAACCCAGCTCAGAACAGTCCTAACCCAGCTCTGAACAGTCCTAACCCAGCTCTGAACAGTCCTAACCCTAACCCAGCTCTGAACAGTCCTAACCCTAACCCAGCTCTGAACAGTCCTAACCCAGCTCTGAACAGTCCTAACCCTAACCCAGCTCAGAACAATCCCAACCCAGCTCTGAACAGTCCTAACCTTAACCCAGCTCTGAATGGTCCTGGAGACAATCACATGACTGACAATCTACAGCATCCCTGCGATGGTTTACTGACACACATGTAGTAAGTGAGTGTGCTAGTCTCTCTCTAACCAGGTCTTCGAGAGAGAAGAGGTGTGTGTCTGAGTCTTCAGGGAGGAGGGTCCTCAGCGCCTCAGCCAATGAAAACAGGTATTCAGTGTTCCGTCCACTCGGTCCGACAGCATCTACAATCTGATTGGCTATCAGCTCCAGGGGGGCGGGACCTAGGTAGTCAGGGCTGTCATTAGAACCGATGTAGAGCAGAGCCTGGCTGGGTTCAGGGGGAGTGTCAGTGTGTTGTGTGGGGGTCACGGAGGGTCTGGGGTGAAAGTTCACTGCGATGACGCGGTAACCGCCCTTCTCCTGGTAGTCAAGGTAACACTTCACTTCCTGCTCTCGGCCAGACGGCAGCTTATATGCCACGCCCCAGACACAACCCTGAGAGAGTGAGAGAGAGAGAAGCCCAGTTATAGCAGGCACGACCTTTACCAATAAAACTACCAGAGACCCGTCACTGCCAATAGCAGAAGGAGACACAGGAAGACATTCAGTGACTGTTGGTGGCGAAGAGCTCGGGTGACCAGAGCTCAGAAAGTCCCAGGTTTATGGAAATTAGCAGCGACACAACTGTGCAATAACTAAATCAGAGGAAGGAGGGTCTTGTTAGCTAGCTTTGACACTGTGCTGGATTGGCTAACAGCCAAAGAGACGCTGTGCTGGATATGCTGACAGCCAATGAGACGCTGTGCATGCTGTTTGGAAGCTACACTGCCAAAGGGAGAACTGGCCAGCAGAGACAAGGGCAGAAGACAAATCTGAGGACATTTTTTATTTTATTTTATTTCACCTTTATTTAACCAGGTAGGCTAGTTGAGAACAAGTTCTCATTTGCAACTGCGACCTGGCCAAGACAAAGCATAGCAGTGTGAACAGACAACACAGAGTTATACATGGAGTAAACAATTAACAAGTCAATAACACAGTAGAAAAAAAGGGGGAGTCCATATACAATGTGTGCAAAAGGCATGAGGAGGTAGGCGAATAATTACAATATTGCAGATTATATATTAGAGGTCTGTAGTCTGGAATCAAAAATTATTTTAATAGTCACATGCGCTGAATACAACAGACCTTACAGTGAAATCCTTCTTACAAGCCCCTAACCAACAATTCAGTTTAAAAAATATGAATAAGAGATAAAAGGGAACAAGTAATTAAAGAGCAGAAGTAAAATAACAATAGCGAGGCTATATACAGGGGGTACCGGTACAGAGTCAATGTGGAGGCTATATACAGGGGTACCGGTACAGAGTCAATGTGGAGGCTATATACAGGGGTACCGGTACAGAGTCAATGTGGAGGCTATATACAGGGGGTACCGGTACAGAGTCAATGTGGAGACTATATACAGGGGGTACCGGTACAGAGTCAATGTGGAGACTATATACAGGGGGTACCGGTACAGAGTCAATGTGGAGACTATATACAGGGGGTACCGGTACAGAGTCAATGTGGAGACTATATACAGGGGGTACCGGTACAGAGTCAATGTGGAGACTATATACAGGGGGTACCGGTACAGAGTCAATGTGGAGGCTATATACAGGGGGTACCGGTACAGAGTCAATGTGGAGGCTATATACAGGGGGTACCGGTACAGAGTCAATGTGGAGGCTATATACAGGGGGTACCGGTACAGAGTCAATGTGGAGGCTATATACAGGGGGTACCGGTACAGAGTCAATGTGGAGGCTATATACAGGGGGTACCGGTACAGAGTCAATGTGGAGACTATATACAGGGGGTACCGGTACAGAGTCAATGTGGAGACTATATACAGGGGGTACCGGTACAGAGTCAATGTGGAGACTATATACAGGGGGTACCGGTACAGAGTCAATGTGGAGACTATATACAGGGGGTACCAGTACAGAGTCAATGTGGAGACTATATACAGGGGGTACCGGTACAGAGTCAATGTGGAGACTATATACAGGGGGTACCGGTACAGAGTCAATGTGGAGGCTATATACAGGGGGTACCAGTACAGAGTCAATGTGGAGGTTATATACAGGGGGTACCGGTACAGAGTCAATGTGGAGGCTATATACAGGGGTTACCGGTACAGAGTCAATGTGGAGGCTATATACAGGTGGTACCGGTACAGAGTCAATCTGGAGGCTATATACAGGGGGTACCGGAACAGAGTCAATGTGCGGGGGCACCGGTTAGTCGAGGTAAAATGTACAGTTCTCCAGATGAAATCTCGCGTCTTGTGACGGCCGGCCGCCCAACAACCTGCCCGCTTGACCCTATCCCCTCCCCTCTTCTCCAGACCATTTCCGGAGACCTTCTCCCTTACCTCACCTCGCTCATCAACTCATCACTGACCGCTGGCTACGTCCCTTCCGTCTTCAAGAGAGCGAGAGTTGCACCCCTTCTGAAAAAACCTACACTCGATCCCTCCGATGTCAACAATTACAGACCAGTATCCCTTCTTTCTTTTCTCTCCAAAACTCTTGAACGCGCCGTCCTTGGCCAGCTCTCCCGCTATCTCTCTCTGAATGACCTTCTTGATCCAAATCAGTCAGGTTTCAAGACTAGTCATTCAACTGAGACTGCTCTCCTCTGTATCACGGAGGCGCTCCGCACTGCTAAAGCTAACTCTCTCTCCTCTGCTCTCATCCTTCTAGATCTATCGGCTGCCTTCGATACTGTGAACCATCAGATCCTCCTCTCCACCCTCTCCGAGTTGGGCATCTCCGGCGCGGCCCACGCTTGGATTGCGTCCTACCTGACAGGTCGCTCCTACCAGGTGGCGTGGCGAGAATCTGTCTCCTCACCACGCGCTCTCACCACTGGTGTCCCCCAGGGCTCTGTTCTAGGCCCTCTCCTATTCTCGCTATACACCAAGTCACTTGGCTCTGTCATAACCTCACATGGTCTCTCCTATCATTGCTATGCAGACGACACACAACTAATCTTCTCCTTTCCCCCTTCTGATGACCAGGTGGCGAATCGCATCTCTGCATGTCTAGCAGACATATCAGTGTGGATGACGGATCACCACCTCAAGCTGAACCTCGGCAAGACGGAGCTGCTCTTCCTCCCGGGGAAGGACTGCCCGTTCCATGATCTCGCCATCACGGTTGACAACTCCATTGTGTCCTCCTCCCAGAGCGCTAAGAACCTTGGTCTGATCCTGGACAACACCCTGTCGTTCTCAACCAACATCAAGGCGGTGGCCCGTTCCTGTAGGTTCATGCTCTACAACATCCGCAGAGTACGACCCTGCCTCACACAGGAAGCGGCGCAGGTCCTAATCCAGGCACTTGTCATCTCCCGTCTGGATTACTGCAACTCGCTGTTGGCTGGGCTCCCTGCCTGTGCCATTAAACCCCTTCAACTCATCCAGAACGCCGCAGCCCGTCTGGTGTTCAACCTTCCCAAGTTCTCTCACGTCACCCTGCTCCTCCGTTCTCTCCACTGGCTTCCAGTTGAAGCTCGCATCCGCTACAAGACCATGGTGCTTGCCTACGGAGCTGTGAGGGGAACGGCACCTCAGTACCTCCAGGCTCTGATCAGGCCCTACACCCAAACAAGGGCACTGCGTTCATCCACCTCTGGCCTGCTCGCCTCCCTACCACTGAGGAAGTGCAGCTCCCGCTCAGCCCAGTCAAAACTGTTCGCTGCTCTGGCCCCCCAATGGTGGAACAAACTCCCTCACGACGCCAGGACAGCGGAGTCAATCACCACCTTCCGGAGACACCTGAAACCCCACCTCTTTAAGGAATACCTAGGATAGGATAAGTATTCCCTCTCCCCCCCCTTTAAGATTTAGATGCACTATTGTAAAGTGACTGTTCCACTGGATGTCATAAGGTGAATGCACCAATTTGTAAGTCGCTCTGGATAAGAGCGTCTGCTAAATGACTTAAATGTAAGTCAAAAGTTTACATACACCTTAGCCAAATACATTTAAACTCAGTTTTTCACAATTCCTGACATTTAATCCAAGTAAAAATTCCCTGTCTTAGTTCAGTTAGGATCCCCACTTTATTTTAAGAATATGAAATGTCAGAATAATAGTAGAGAGAATGATTTATTTCAGCTTGTATTTCTTTCATCACATTCCCAGTGGGTCAGAAGTTTACATACACTCTATTAGTATTTGGTAGCATTGCCTTTAAATTGTTTAACTTGGGTAAAACGTTTCGGGTAGCCTTCCACAAGCTTCCCACAATAAGTTGGTTGAATTTTGGCCCATTCCTCCTGACAGAGCTGGTGTAACTGAGTCAGATAGCAGAGCGCCAAGGCATAGACTGTTCTCTCTGCTACCGCACGGCAAGCGGTCCCAGAGTGCCAAGTCAAGTCATAGATTGGTCTCTCTGCTACCTCACGGCAATCGGTCCCAGAGCGCCAAGTCATAGACTGTTCTCTCTGCTACCGCACGGCAAGCGGTCCCAGAGTGCCAAGTCATAGACTGTTCTCTCTGCTACCGCACGGCAAGCGATCCCAGAGTGCCAAGTCATAGACTGTTCTCTCTGCTACCGCACGGCAAGCGGTCCCAGAGTGCCAAGTCATAGACTGTTCTCTCTGCTACCGCACGGCAAGCGGTACCGATGCACCAAGTCATAGACTGTTCTCTCTGCTACCGCACGGCAAGCTGTACCGATGCACCAAGTCATAGACTGTTCTCTCTGCTACCGCACGGCAAGCGGTACCGATGCACCAAGTCATAGACTGTTCTCTCTGCTACCGCACGGCAAGTGGTCCCAGAGCGCCAAGTCATAGACTGTTCTCTCTGCTACCGCACGGCAAGCTGTACCGATGCACCAAGTCATAGACTGTTCTCTCTGCTACCGCACGGCAAGTGGTCCCAGAGCGCCAAGTCATAGACTGTTCTCTCTGCTACCGCACGGCAAGCGGTCCCAGAGCGCCAAGTCATAGACTGTTCTCTCTGCTACCGCACGGCAAGCGGTCCCAGAGCGCCAAGTCATAGACTGTTCTCTCTGCTACCGCACGGCAAGCGGTCCCAGAGCGCCAAGTCAAGTCATAGACTGTTCTCTCTGCTACCGCACGGCAAGCTGTCCCAGAGCGCCAAGTCATAGACTGTTCTCTCTGCTACCGCACAGCAAGCGGTCCCAGAGCGCCAAGTCATAGACTGTTCTCTCTGCTACCGCACGGCAAGCGGTACCGATGCACCAAGTCATAGACTGTTCTCTCTGCTACCGCACGGCAAGCTGTACCGATGCACCAAGTCATAGACTGTTCTCTCTGCTACCGCACGGCAAGCGGTACCGATGCACCAAGTCATAGACTGTTCTCTCTGCTACCGCACGGCAAGTGGTCCCAGAGCGCCAAGTCATAGACTGTTCTCTCTGCTACCGCACGGCAAGCTGTACCGATGCACCAAGTCATAGACTGTTCTCTCTGCTACCGCACGGCAAGTGGTCCCAGAGCGCCAAGTCATAGACTGTTCTCTCTGCTACCGCACGGCAAGCGGTCCCAGAGCGCCAAGTCATAGACTGTTCTCTCTGCTACCGCACGGCAAGCGGTCCCAGAGCGCCAAGTCATAGACTGTTCTCTCTGCTACCGCACGGCAAGCGGTCCCAGAGCGCCAAGTCAAGTCATAGACTGTTCTCTCTGCTACCGCACGGCAAGCTGTCCCAGAGCGCCAAGTCATAGACTGTTCTCTCTGCTACCGCACAGCAAGCGGTCCCAGAGCGCCAAGTCATAGACTGTTCTCTCTGCTACCGCACGGCAAGCGGTCCCAGAGCGCCAAGTCATAGACTGTTCTCTCTGCTACCGCACGGCAAGCGGTCCCAGAGCGCCAAGTCAAGTCATAGACTGTTCTCTCTGCTACCGCACGGCAAGCTGTCCCAGAGCGCCAAGTCATAGACTGTTCTCTCTGCTACCGCACGGCAAGCGGTCCCAGAGCGCCAAGTCTCGGACCAAATGGCTCCTTAACAGCTTTTACCCCCAAGCCATAATACTGCTACACAATTAATCAAATGGCCACCCGGACTATTTACATTGGCCCCCCCCTTCCCTTTGTTATTACACTGCTGCTACTCACTGTTTATTATCTATGCATAGTCACTTTACCTACTACCTACCTCTATTACACCTGTTGTATTCAGCATTTCACCGTAAGGTCTACTACACCTGTTGTATTCAGCATTTCACTGTGAGGTCTACTACACCTGTTGTATTCAGCATTTCACGGTAAGGTCTACTACACCTGTTGTATTCAGCATTTCACTGTGAGGTCTACTACACCTGTTGTATTCAGCATTTCACTGTAAGGTCTACTACACCTGTTGTATTCAGCATTTCACTGTAAGGTCTACTACCCCTGTTGTATTCAGCATTTCACTGTAAGGTCTACTACACCTGTTGTATTCGGCACATGGGGTGGCAGGTAGCCTAATGGTTAGAGTGTTGGACTAGTTGCCATGTCACACCGGTTACATTACCACACACACACAGGTTTAAGTAACTATGTGGCAGCTCACCTCTGGGTCCTCCACCAGAGTCACGACTCGGCCAGGCTGAAAAGAGAAGACAGGGAGGAGCTGATTGAGTTTTAATAAATACAACCTTTAGAGGTCAACAGCATTGAGCCTCCAGTCACCGTATTACAGTTCAGATGCTGTAGAGCAGTTATGTAGCTAGCTGGATATCACCAATAGTCAACATAGACTGTTACTTAATAATAAACTTACACTCCCTTCACTAGTCATCCATACAGATAGATACGTCACCTTGCCTGGCACTCCCCTGTGGTCGGTGCTGCCTTGCCAGAAGCGCCGGCTGAAGCCTATAATGTAGCCGATCCGCTTCTCCTCATAGGGAAAATCCACCTTCCAGATCAGAGAGCCATAACCGAACACCCACATAGCTACTGTACCTGCTCCTCCACCTGGCTGGATAACAACTGTCACACCTCACGTAGCGTGTACTGTCAAACATTTAGTTTTTAGCACTATACACCACCATATTTTCTGTTAGTGGAAGCTAATACTGTACTGCATTCACAACGGAGCTCAAAGTCGCGACCAGCTACTTCTATCTCAAGCAACCAGCAACTCGTCACGTGATAGTCAGACAGAACTTGCAAGCACAGACTTTACTTGCCAGGCATTAGTAATCAATCATCATCAAATTCAATCTGCACGCAAAATCAAGTCAAAATTTAATCGTCACGTGCACTGGATACAGTAGGGGTGTAATCATTATGTCGATTCTGTTGCAAAACGTTTCTGTATCTGTGACATGGGCAGCATCAATGAGAAAGGTTACATGCATATAATAATGCGATTATTGTGGATAGTCGGATTAATATAATAGTTGATTAAAACGTTTACATGCTTTGCAAGAACAACTTGCCTAATAATCATGTTTACATGGACACATCTGAAATCAGGCTACATAATGGTACTCTGATAAATACAGAACATCGCCAATCAAAATAAATGTTCTACCATAGCGACAACGTTATTTTTGGGAAGTATATTTGATTTTCAGTTCGGACATATAACGTGTGTATATGATAACTATTTCTAAAACATACTTTCAGTTGTTCCGAACTCACTCGCGCTAGAGGGAAGCTTGATCTAATGAAGAACATGGACTACTTTAAAATGGAGATAGCCTCAATGAGTTTGTTTATATGACCAGGAATAATTTTATATTAAATTGATTATGGCAGAAGGCAGATTATACAATAGTCATGTTAGCACCTTACTCTGCTTGTCTTAATTGCCATAAGGACAAAATCGAAGCATACACTGGTTAAAACACTTGGTTTTCTGAGCAATCTTTCAAATGATTAGGACATGTAAACACCTTAAATACACTGATGGGACGCCAATTAAGGTGTTTACATGTCCTAATAATCTGTCATAAATTTACATACACCTTAGCTGTCATGTTTTGTCATATATTGTCTTGTCATTATGCTTTCCCTTCTGTTCGTTTCCCCCTGCTGGTCTTATTAGGTTCGTTCCCTCTTTCTATCCCTCTCTCTCCCCCTCCCTCTCTCACTCTCTCGCTCTCTCTTCTCTCTATCGTTCCGTTCCTGCTCCCAGCTGTTCCTATTCCCCTAATCAATCATTTAGTCTTCCCACACCTGTTCCCGATCCTTTTCCCTGATTAGAGTCCCTATTTCACTCCTTGTTTCCCGTACCTGCCCTGTCGGATCCTCATGTATGTATTGGTCACCGTGCTGTGTTTGTGTATCGTCGTGTCGTGTTTCCCTCAGATGCTGCGTGGTGAGCAGGTGTCTGAGTCTGCTAGGTTCAAGTGCCTTCCCGAGGCTACCTGCTGTTCAAGATCGAGTCTCCAGTCGGTTCTCGTCATTACGAGTGGAAGTTGTGTTTTTTGATTGTATTTTACTTTACTGGATTAAAGACTCTGTTTTCGCCAAGTCGCTTTTGGGTCCTCATTCACCTGCATAACAGAAGGATCCGACCAAGAATGGACCCAGCGACTATGGATTCTCTCTACTCTACTCTCGAGTTCCAGGGAGCGATGCTCGGCAGACACGAGCAGGAATTGTCTGCTGCTCGGCATGCCGTTGAGACCCTGGCCGCTCAGGTCTCCGACCTCTCAAGACAGTATCAGAGTCTTCGTCTCGTGTCACCAGCTACTTCCGGTTCTTCCGAGCCTCCGGAACCTAGGGTTAATAACCCACCTTGTTATTCTGGGCAGCCCACTGAGTGCCGCTCCTTTCTCACCCAGTGTGATATCGTGTTCTCTCTCCAACCCAACACATACTCAAGAGAGAGAGCTCGGATTGCCTACGTCATATCACTCCTTACTGGTCGGGCTCGGCAGTGGGGCACAGCTATCTGGGAGGCAAGCGCTGAGTGTACTAACAATTATCTGAACTTTAAAGAGGAGATGATAAGGGTTTTTGATCGCTCAGTTTTTGGGAAAGAAGCTTCCTGGTCCCTGTCTTCCCTATGTCAAGGTAATCGATCCATAATGGATTACTCAATAGAGTTTCGCACTCTTGCTGCCTCCAGTAACTGGAACGAGCAGGCGTTGCTCGCTCGTTTTCTGGAGAGGACTCCACGCTAAGGTTAAGGATGAGATTCTCTCTCGGGAGGTTCCATCCAGCGTGGATTCTTTGATTGAACTCGCTATTCGCATTGAACGACGGGTAGATCTTCGTCACCGAGCTCATAGAAGAGAGCTCGCGTTAACTGTGTCTCCCCTCTCTCCGACACTACCGTCTTTCCCCACTGACTCAGGTGTTGAGCCCATGCAGCTGGGGGTATTCGCATCTCGGCTAAGGAGAGGGAACGGAGAATCACCAACCGCCTCTGTCTCTATTGCGGTTCCGCTGGTCATTTTGTCATGTCATGTCCAGTTAAAGGCCAGAGCTCATCAGTAAGCGGAGGGCGACTGATAAGCGCTACTAGACGGTCCTCTCCGTCAAGTACATGTACTACTTTACCGGTCCATCTACGCTGGACCGGATCGGCAGCATCCTGCAGTGCATTAATAGACTCTGGGGCAGAGGGCTGTTTTATGGACGAAGCCTGGGCGCGGGAACATGACATTCCTCTCAGACAGTTAGGGAGCCCACGGTCATGTTTGCCTTGGATGGTAGTCCTCTCCCCAGTATATTATATGAAACACTACCTTTAACCCTCACTGTATCTGGTAACCATAGTGAGACTATTTCTTTTTTGATTTTTTGTTCACCTTTTACACCTGTTGTTTTGGGTCATCCCTGGCTAGTGTGTCATAATCCTTCTTTTGATTGGTCTAGTGGTTCTGTCCTTTCCTGGAGCGTTTCTTGTCATGTGAAGTGTTTAATGTCTGCTATTTCTCCTGTTTGTTCTGTCCCCTCTTCTCAGGAGGAACCTGGTGATTTGACAGGAGTGCCGGAGGAATATCATGGTCTGCGCACGGTCTTCAGTCGGTCCAGAACCAACTCCCTTCCTCCTCACCGGTCGTATGATTGTTGTTCTGATCTCTTTAAGAAGCGTTTTGCTTCCGCTCCTATCCTTGTTGCACCTGACGTCACTAAACAGTTTATTGTTGAGGTTGACGCGTCGGGGGTGGGCGTGGGAGCCATTCTGTCCCAGCGCTCCGATACTGACGATGGGGTCCACCCTTGTGCGTATTTTTCTGCTTCTGCTCCTGGTCTTGCTGGGTCTCAGTCTGTTCCCTGCCATCGCATCTCTCCTGTTCTTGTTCCTGCCCTTGCTGTGTCTCAGTCTGTCCCTAGTTGTTACTCTCCTGGCCTGTTTGGTCCTGTTTGCTCTAAAGTTTTCAGTTCTCTACCCGTGTCTCATTTTTTTTTAGAGTAGTACCCTAGTTTCCCTTTTTATCGTTTTTTTTGTTACGGTCCTGAGGAGAGGAGTTGGGTTCTTTCTCGGGACGTGCTGGACCGTTTGATCTATGATTTCCTCCGTTGCCGCCAGTGTTCCTCCTCGAGAGCGCCAGGAGGCGCTCGGTGAGTGGGGGGGTACTGTCATGTTTTGTCATATATTGTCTTGTCATTATGCTTTCCCTTCTGTTCGTTTCCCCCTGCTGGTCTTATTAGGTTCGTTCCCTCTTTCTATCCCTCTCTCTCCCCCTCCCTCTCTCACTCTCTCGCTCTCTCTTCTCTCTATCGTTCCGTTCCTGCTCCCAGCTGTTCCTATTCCCCTAATCAATCATTTAGTCTTCCCACACCTGTTCCCGATCCTTTTCCCTGATTAGAGTCCCTATTTCACTCCTTGTTTCCCGTACCTGCCCTGTCGGATCCTCATGTATGTATTGGTCACCGTGCTGTGTTTGTGTATCGCCCAGTCGTGTCGTGTTTCCCTCAGATGCTGCGTGGTGAGCAGGTGTCTGAGTCTGCTAGGTTCAAGTGCCTTCCCGAGGCTACCTGCTGTTCAAGATCGAGTCTCCAGTCGGTTCTCGTCATTACGAGTGGAAGTTGTGTTTTTTGATTGTATTTTACTTTACTGGATTAAAGACTCTGTTTTCGCCAAGTCGCTTTTGGGTCCTCATTCACCTGCATAACATTAGCCACATACATTTAAACTCAGTTTTTCACAACTCCTGACATTTAATCCTAATTAAAATTCCCTGTTTTAGGTCAGTTAGGATCACTACTTTATTTTAAGAATGTGAAATGTCAGAATAATAGCAGAGAGATTAATTTATTTTGAGCTTTTATTTTTTTTCATCACATTCCAAGTGGGTCAGAAGTTTACATACACTCAATTAGTATTTGGTAGCATTGCCTTTAAAATGGTTTAACATGGGTCAACCGTTTTGGGCGGTGTTCCACAAGCTTCCCACAATAAATTGGGTGAATTGTGGCCCATTCCTCCTGACACAGCTGGTGTAACAGTCAGGTTTGTAGGCCTCCTTGCTCGCACATGCTTTTTCAATTCTGCCCACAAATGTTCTATGGGATTGAGGTCAGGGCTTTGTGATGGCCACTCCACTACCTTGACTTTGTTGTCCTGAAGCCAGTTTGCCACAACTTTGGAAGTATGCTTGGAGTCATTGTCCATTTGGAAGACCAATTTGCAACCAAGCTTTAACTTCCTGACTGATGTCTTGAGATGTTGCTTCAATATATCCATATAATTTTCCTCCCTCATGATGCCATCTATTTTGTGAAGTGCACCAGTCCCTCATGCAGCAAAGCACCCCCACAACATGATGCTGCCACCCCCGTGCTTCACGGTTGAGATAGTGTTCTGTGGCTTGCAAGCCTCCCCCTTTTTCCTCCAAACATAACGATGGTCATTATGGCCAAAAAGTTATATTTTTGCTTCACCGGACGAGAGGACATTTCTCCAAAAAGTACGATCTTTGTCCCCATGTGCAGTTGCAAAACGAAGTTTGGGATTTTTACTTTCGGTTTTGGAGCAGTGGCTTCTTCCTTGCTGAGCAGACTTTCAGGTTGTCGAAATAGGACTCAGTTTACTGTGGATATAGATACTTTTGTACCTGTTTTCTCCAGCATCTTCACAAGGTCCTTTGCTGTTGTTCTGGGATTGATTTGCACTTTTCGCACCAAAGTACGTTCATCTCTATCTAGGAGACAGAATGCGTCATCTTCCTGAGCGGTATGACGACTGCGTGGTCCCATGGTGTTTATACTTGTGTACTATTGTTTGTAAAGATTAACGTGGTACAGTCAGGCGTTTGGAAATTGCTTCCATAGATGAACCAGACTTGTGAAGGCCTACAATTTTTTTTCTGAGGTCTTGGCTTATTTCTTTAGATTTTCCCATGATGTCAAGCAAAGAGGCACTGAGTTCAAAGGTAGGCCTTGAAATACATCCACAGGTACAGCTCCAATTGACTCGAAAAATGTCAATTAGCCTAACAGAAGCTTCTAAAGCCATGACATAATTTTCTTGAATTTACAAGCTGTTTAAAGGCACAGTCAATTTAGCATCTGTAAACTTCTGACCCACTTGAATTGTGATAGAGTGAATTGTAAGTGAAATAATCTGTCTGTAAACAATTGTTGGAAAAATTAAGTATTTGTCCTAACCGACTTGCCAAAACTATAGTTTGTTAACAACAAATGTGTGGAGTGGTTGAAAAACGAGTTTTAATGACCCCAACCTAAGTGTATCTAAACTTCCGACTTCAACTGTATGTGCATGTAGTGACTGTGCATAGGGGCGGCAGGGTAGCCTAGTGGTTAGAGCGTTGGACTAGTAACCGAAAGGTTGCAAGTTCGAATCCCCGACCTGTCGTTCTGCCCCTGAACAGGCAGTTAACCCACTCTTCCTAGGCCGTCATTGAAAATAAGAATTTGTTCTTAACTGACTTGTCTAGTTAAATAAAAAATAGATAATTACAGAGAGTAGCATCAGTGTAAAAGAGGGGCAATGCAAATATTCTGGGTAGAAATTTCATTAGATGTTCAGGAGGCTTGGGGTTAGAAGCAGTTTAGACACCTCTTGGATCTAGACTTGGTGCTCCGGTACCACTTGTTCATGACTAGGGTGGTTGGAGTCTTTGACAATTTTTTGGTCCTTCCTCTGACCCCGCCAGGTATAGAGGTCCTGGATGGCAGGAAACTTGGCCCCAGTGATGTTCACACTACCCTCTGTACCAGGCAGTGATGCAACCAGTCAGGATTCTCTCGAAGGTGCAGCTGTAGAACCTTTTGAGGATCTGAGGACCCATGCCAAATCTTTTCAGTCTCCTGAGGGGGAATTGGTTTTGTCGTGCTCTCTTCACGACTGTCTTTGTGTGCTTGGACCATGTTAGTTGGTGATGTGGACACCAATGAACTTGAAGCTCTCAACACAATAGGATATAAAGTATAAAATTATGAAATGTGCTTTGTCAAGTTGGTTTATTCTTATTTAAAAGTAGTAAACACACACGCACTCAGTTGAGCTAACTATTTAAAAATACAATAATCAATTAATTGATAGTGGGAAATAAATATGTTATTTCAATAATCAATCATTGTTGAAAGGTAGAAATGCATTGTGCATAATGCTACTGGGAGCTGGAACACTACTACATTTCCCGAAGAGGAACTACAATCCCCCAAACCCCCTTGTTTAAAGCCGACCGTAAACAGAAAGCGGAAACAATAGAGAACCACATACACACACCCTTGTCTTGGCGATCTACTCAGGGAAATAAAATACCTTTACCTTTTAAGCAATACTATTAAATAGACATCTAAAGAAAATACGAAGTCGACGAGTCCTTGGGGGCATTTGACTAAGTCGGTCACCATGGCACTGAAAAGAATACAGAAGGTAAGATGGTTAGCTAGCATTGTGGCTAGCTCAAGCTAGCTGTACCAGGGTGGCTAGCTGTAGCTAGCTGTACCAGGGTGGCTAGCTGTGGCTAGCTGTACCAGGGTGGCTAGCTGAAGCTAGCTGTACCAGGGTGGCTAGCTGTGGCTAGCTGTACCAGGGTGGCTAGCTGTGGCTAGCTGTACCAGGGTGGCTAGCTGAAGCTAGCTGTACCAGGGTGGCTAGCTGAAGCTGGCTGTACCAGGGTGGCTAGCTGTAGCTGGCTGTACCAGGGTGGCTAGCTGTGGCTAGCTGTACCAGGGTGGCTAGCTGAAGCTAGCTGTACCAGGGTGGCTAGCTGTGCCGGCTGTACCAGGGTGGCTAGCTGTGGCTAGCTGTAGCTAGCTGTGCCGGCTGTACCAGGGTGGCTAGCTGTGGCTAGCTGTACCAGGGTGGCTAGCTGTGGCTAGCTGTACCAGGGTGGCTAGCTGTGGCTAGCTGTACCAGGGTGGCTAGCTGTGCCGGCTGTACCAGGGTAGCTAGCTGTGCCGGCTGTGCCAAGGTGACTGGATGGCTGTGCCAGGGTGACTGGATAACTAACGTTAGCCGAACCGAACCTCATCTATCGGAAGTTATTGTTTATTAATGTTACGCTAGCTAGATAATTGGTTCATTTCTAATCCTAACCACATAGCCAGCTATCGAGCTAGACTGCACACATACGAGGAGGCTAGTTAACAATGAATTAACACGGCCCACAATCTTAATGTTTAGCATTACATGATATCATGGTATGTACCACGTCTAAACTAGATTGTAATTTTCTTTGTCAGCCATTCAACCCCTCTCCAGGACACAGCTATTCATGCTAAATACACTTATTTAGGTGCAGCACCTGTTCATGTTGTAATGATAACTAATTTGTCTAATTTGACTTGAGGTTGTAGCTAAGGCAGGGCATTATGAAGTAGGCCTATCATTATTACAGTCAAATATATCTACGAATAAAGCTATGACTAGGGACATGTTAAGAAACCCAGCTATTTCGTGGATGTAAAATGTATCTGACCTCGTCCTCAAGGACAGCTTTCAGTTCCATGTGTAACCCTTAGCACTACTTGTCTGACTTGTTTTGTCCCCTAGGAGCTTCATGACCTGCAGAGGGATCCGCCAGCACAGTGCTCTGCTGGACCCGTGGGAGAAGACTGTAAGTTTAGGACTCTGAGGGTAATGTAGTCTATATCCGGTGAAGGGGAGAGGGACGAAGGCTGGTTGTATAGGCCCTACCTAGAGGTACCTGGGCTGGTGGTATAGGCCCTACCTAGAGGGACCTGGGCTGGTGGTATAGGCCCTACCTAGAGGGACCTGGGCTGGTGGTATAGGCCCTACCTAGATGGACCTGGGCTGGCGGTATAGGCCCTACCTAGAGGGACCTGGGCTGGTGGTATAGGCCCTACCTAGAGGGACCTGGGCTGGTGGTATAGGCCCTACCTAGAGGGACCTGGGCTGGTGGTATAGGCCCTACCTAGAGGGACCTGGGCTGGTGGTATAGGCCCTACCTAGAGGGGCCGGTTGTATAGGCCCTACCTAGAGGGGCCGGTTGTATAGGCCCTACCTAGAGGGGCCGGTTGTATAGGCCCTACCTAGAGGGGCCGGTTGTATAGGCCCTACCTAGAGGGGCCGGTTGTATAGGCCCCTACCTAGAGGGGCCGGTTGTATAGGCCCCTACCTAGAGGGGCCGGTTGTATAGGCCCCTACCTAGAGGGGCCGGTTGTATAGGCCCCTACCTAGAGGGGCCGGTTGTATAGGCCCCTACCTGCAGGGGCCGGTTGTATAGGCCCCTACCTGCAGGGGCCGGTTGTATAGGCCCCTACCTGGAGGGGCCGGTTGTATAGGCCCCTACCTGGAGGGGCCGGTTGTATAGGCCCCTACCTGGAGGGGCCGGTTGTATAGGCCCCTACCTGGAGGGGCCGGTTGTATAGGCCCCTACCTGGAGGGGCCGGTTGTATAGGCCCCTACCTGGAGGGGCCGGTTGTATAGGCCCCTACCTGGAGGGGCCGGTTGTATAGGCCCCTACCTGGAGGGGCCGGTTGTATAGGCCCCTACCTGGAGGGGCCGGTTGTATAGGCCCCTACCTGCAGGGGCCGGTTGTATAGGCCCCTACCTGCAGGGGCCGGTTGTATAGGCCCCTACCTGCAGGGGCCGGTTGTATAGGCCCCTACCTGCAGGGGCCGGTTGTATAGGCCCCTACCTGCAGGGGCCGGTTGTATAGGCCCCTACCTGCAGGGGCCGGTTGTATAGGCCCTACCTGGAGGGGCCGGTTGTATAGGCCTAATACATGTTCTCTTTCTATATTCCAGTGTTCCATTGGCAAGCAACAATAATGGGGCCAGTGAGTATGACTTCAAAAGGATGTGTGTGGTTTCTTGATTGCAACATAGGTCATCTGAACAATAGGTTTGAATGGATGTTGAAATAATTTTATTGTACATTTTCATCATTTATAACAATGTATATATGTTCCTATTATTCCTAGGGTGATAGTCCATACCAAAGTGGTGTCTTCTTTCTCACAATCCACTTCCCCACCGACTATCCCTTCAAGCCACCAAAGGTAAGAATTGATTTGTTATGCAAGTCATTACATCATTAAACTGTTGCTAAAGAATGTTCCTCGTGGATAAATTGAACATTAACACATGTCCATCTTTCTACAGGTAGCATTCACAACAAAGATCTATCATCCAAACATCAACAGTAACGGGAGCATCTGCTTGGACATCTTGCGATCCCAGTGGTCTCCAGCATTAACTGTATCAAAAGGTGAGTTAACTGGGCTGGTACTTTACTACACATGCTGCCACAATGTAGCTGGCTAACTGGTAGAAATGACACACCTGGTTCCATGTTAAAACATTGTTCCATCCAACACTTGTAGAATGTTCTATTTACAACCCTCCTATAACTTTAACCTGATCATTAAATCACAATATTACAACCCTCCTATGACTTTAACCCGATCATTAAATCACAATATCCAAATGAACAATCTCACTGATTGTGAATAGAATGTGAAATGCCGATGACCATTTAAGACACAACTTCATCATCTGTGGCTTCATCTGTTTTCCAGTGCTGTTGTCCATATGTTCGTTGCTTTGTGACCCAAACCCGGACGACCCCTTAGTTCCAGACATAGCACAGATCTACAAACTAGACAAAGAGAAGTGAGTATATTGTAACTGTGTAAAGTGTTAGGCCTATTTCTCCAATGAGCTGCTGGAACCAAACTCTTTGAATAATGGGGTACCTATTTAGATCGTTGCAGTATATTTCAACATTCTATAGCAAATCAACAGAGATGACATTTAAACTTTGTTTCATATTATTTCTGCCATTGTTATTGTGAGATAACCGTATTTATTTTGTTTCCAGATACAACAGACTAGCAAGAGATTGGACTCAGAAGTATGCAATGTAAAGGCCCTCCTGAAGATTTTTTTTTTAAAGTCACAAAACACTGTACATTCTGGTAATAGAAAGTAAACTTAGGTGATATGGAACACATTGTACTGTCAACATTTATCATGTGAACCCATGAACTATGGATGATTTTGTGTTTACAGGGGGTATACACTGCACATATGTACATTAAGGGTGATAGATATGGGGGACAACAACTGGACATTGTTGTTATCCCTACTTCCTGGTTTTGGGAACTTTTGTTTCTCGTCTCATGAATGGAAGAGGAAGTCATTAGAATACTGTAGCCCACGGTTACATTCAGAATACTGTAGCCTGCTGTTCCAGTCATCAGAATACTGTAGCCTGCTGTTCCAGTCATCAGAATACTGTAGCCTGCTGTTAGTCATCAGAATACTGTAGCCTGCTGTTAGTCATCAGAATACTGTAGCCTGCTGTTAGTCATCAGAATACTGTAGCCTGCTGTTAGTCATCAGAATACTGTAGCCTGCTGTTAGTCATCAGAATACTGTAGCCTGCTGTTCCAGTCATCAGAATACTGTAGCCTGCTGTTAGTCATCAGAATACTGTAGCCTGCTGTTAGTCATCAGAATACTGTAGCCTGCTGTTCCAGTCATCAGAATACTGTAGCCTGCTGTTAGTCATCAGAATACTGTGGCCTGCTGTTAGTCATCAGAATACTGTGGCCTGCTGTTCCAGTCATCAGAATACTGTGACCTGCTGTTAGTCATCAGAATACTGTAGCCTGCTGTTAGTCATCAGAATACTGTAGCCTGCTGTTCCAGTCATCAGAATACTGTAGCCTGCTGTTAGTCATCAGAATACTGTAGCCTGCTGTTAGTCATCAGAATACTGTAGCCTGCTGTTAGTCATTAGAATACTGTAGCCTGCTGTTAGTCATTAGAATAATGTAGCCTGCTGTTAGTCATTAGAATACTGTGGCCTGCTGTTCCAGTCATCAGAATACTGTGGCCTACTGTTAGTCATCAGAATACTGTGGCCTACTGCTACAGTACAACATACTCATGGCTCTGCTGACTGTCACCCATAAAGAGGGAAATTGAGGAATCAAACCAACAGTTTTGTTTTATTGTATCAAACTATTCTGGACCTACTTTAGTTGTTTTAGCATTAAGTCAGAACTTGTATCATTAAAACATTGAAATACATTCTCTGCCATTAACAGTGATTTAGGGGCTTCAGTTATGGCTTATGCTGTTTAGCACTTTTGTATAATTAAATAATGGTACACTTTATTAATGCTCATGTGTTCTAATTCACTGCTGTTGAAAGCATGGAAACTTGTCCTGAGGTAAGCATGAGTTAGTTTTATTATGAGTTAAATATTACACTGGTTTAAAGGCTCAACATGTTCAGTAGAGTGAATGATGCTCACAGTGAGTTGAGTTGTTGTAACTGCTGACTCCTGAAAGACACTACCTGGGAAATTAGTGCAAATCAAATTTTATTTGTCACATACACATGGTTAGCAGATGTTAATGCGAGTGTAGCGAAATGCTTGTGCTTCTAGTTCCGACAATGCAGTGATAACCAACAAGTAATCTAACTAACAATTCCAAAACTACTGTCTTATACACAGTGTAAGGGGATAAAGAATATGTACATAAGGATATATGAATGAGTGATGGTACAGAGCAGCATACAGTAGATGGTATCGAGTACAGTATATACATATGAGATGAGTATGTAGACAAAGTAAACAAAGTGGCATAGTTAAAGTGGCTAGTGATACATGTATTACATAAGGATGCAGTCAATGATGTAGAGTACAGTATATACATATGCATATGAGATGAATAATGTAGGGTAAGTGACATTATTTAAGGTAGCATTGTTTAAAGTGGCTAGTGATATATTTACATCATTTCCCATCAATTCCCATTATTAAAGTGGCTGGAGTTGGGTCAGTGTCAATGACAGTGTGTTGGCAGCAGCCACTCAATGTTAGTGGTGGCTGTTTAACAGTCTGATGGCCTTGAGATAGAAGCTGTTTTTCAGTCTCTCGGTCCCAGCTTTGATGCACCTGTACTGACCTCGCTTTCTGGATGATAGCGGGGTGAACAGGCAGTGGTTCGGGTGGTTGATGTCCTTGATGATCTTTATGGCCTTCCTGTAACATAGGGTGGTGTAGGTGTCCTGGAGGGCAGGTAGTTTGCCCCGGTGATGCGTTGTGCAGACCTCACTACCCTCTGGAGAGCCTTACGGTTGAGGGCGGAGCAGTTTCCGTAACAGGCGGTGATACAGCCCGCCAGGATGCTCTCGATTGTGCATCTGTAGAAGTTTGTGAGTGCTTTTGGTGACAAGCCGAATTTCTTCAGCCTCCTGAGGTTGAAGAGGCGCTGCTGCGCCTTCTTCACGACGCTGTCAGTGTGAGTGGACCAATTCAGATTGTCTGTGATGTGTATGCCGAGGAACTTAAAACTTGCTACCCTCTCCACTACTGTTCCATCGATATGGATAGGGGTGTTCCCTCTGCTGTTTCCTGAAGTCCACAATCATCTCCTTAGTTTTGTTGACGTTGAGTGTGACCACTGGGTGGAGATTCAGAGGGTTGCTCAACTGATCAAACAAAGTGTGATGGGTCTGCTCCTGTTACTGGGTATGGCCAAGGGGCATCAGGCTGTCTTACAGAAAGTGTGATGGGGGCTTGTCTGCCCCTGTTACTGGGTATGGCCAAGGGGCATCAGGCTGTCTTACAGAAAGTGGGATGGGGGCTTGTCTGCCCCTGTTACTGGGTATGGCCAAGGGGCATCAGGCTGTCTTACAGAAAGTGTGATGGGGGCTTGTCTGCCCGTTACTGGGTATGGCCAAGGGACATCAGGCTGTCTTACAGAAAGTGTGATGGGTCTGCCCCTGTTACTGGGTATGGCCAAGGGGCATCAGGCTGTCTTACAGAAAGTGTGATGGGGGCTTGTCTGCCCCTGTTACTCTGGCAGTCTCTATGGGGTGCCACAGGGTTCAATTCTCGGGCTGACTCTTTTCTCTGTATATATCAACGATGTCGCTCCTGCTGCTGGTGATTCTTTGATCCACCTCTACGTAGACGACACCATTCTGTACACATCTGGCCCTTCTTTGGACACTGTTAACAAGCCTCCAAACGAGCTTTTGACTCACATCAAAAATCTCCAATCCAAAGCTAAATTGAGAACCGGCTTCCTATTTCGCAACAAAGCATTCTTCACTCATGCTGCCACACATACCCTTGTAAAACTGACCATCCTACCGATCCTTGACTTTGGCGATGTCATTTACAAAATAGCCTCCAATACTCTACTCAGCAAATTGGATGCAGTCTATCACAGTGCCATCCGTTTTGTCACCAAAGCCCCATTTTCTACCCACCACTGCGACCTGTATGCTCTTGTTGGCTGGCCCTCGCTTCATACTCATTGCCAAACCCACTGGCTCCAGGTCATCTACAAGACCCTGCTAGGTAAAGCCCCCCTTATCTCGGATTACTTATCCCTCTCGGGGGTGAGAGGGATAAGTGATCCCTCTCACCCCCCCCCCCTTTAAGATTTAGATGCACTATTGTAAAGTGACTGTTCCACTGGATGTCATAAGGTGAATACACCAATTTGTAAGTCGCTCTGGATAAGAGCGTCTGCTAAATAACTTAAATGTAAAATGTAAAAAATCTCAGCTCGCTGGTCGCCATAGCAGCACCCGCCTGTAGCACGCACTCCAGCAGGTATATCTGTCTGGTCACCCCCAAAACCAATGACTGGAACAAACTACAAAATTCTCTGAAACTGGAAACACTTAGCTCCCTCACTAGCTTTAAGCACCAGCTGTCAGAGCAGCTCACAGATTACTGCACCTGTACATAGCCCACCTATTATTTTGGCCAAACAACTACCTCTCCCGCTTTTGTATTTATTTAGCTCCTTTGCACCCCATTATTTCTATCACTACTTTGCACATTTTTCCACTGCAAATCTACCATTCCAGTGTTTGACTTGCTATGTTGTATTTACTTTGTCACCATGGCCTTTTTTTGCCTTTACCTCCCTTATCTCACCTCATTTGCTCACATTGTATATAGACTTATTTTTCTACTTATTACTGACTGTATGTTTGTTTTACTCCATGTGTAACTCCGTGTTGCTGTATGTGTCGAACTGCTTTGCTTTATCTTGGCCAGGTCGCAATTGTAAATGAGAACTTGTTCTCAATTTGACTACCTGGTTAAATAAAGGTGGAAAAAAAAGAAAAAATATCGCAGCATTTATAATTTATATAAATGAAACCCATGGGTCAAGAACGCAAAAAATATAATTCATATAAATGAAACCCATGGGTCAAGAACGCAAAAAATATAATTCATATAAATGAAACCCATGGGTCAAGAACGCAAAAATATAATTCATATAAATGAAACCCATGGGTCAAGAACGCAAAAAATATAATTTATATAAATGAATCCCGTGGGTCAAGAACACAGCAATTTATTGGAGTAATTCAAAAGTCACTTGATTATTTATTGACATAAATAATTGGTTGACGTTCCCATTTTTCGTGAATGTGCTGCAGTGAATCTTAAACTACGTAAACACGGCCATGACCTTTTCCCACAATGCAGCGGAGCAGTGAAGGCGGGTTATCCGTGCATGGCAGGGGCAAACGGACATTATTGAATTAGGTAGCTAATAAACAACGAGGAACTTGTGAGCCAGTCAGTCCGGGACAGTACCATTGTTGTCAAAGCTGTATCCCGACCGTCTAGTCAACCAGACATGGCACCTTTCGCTCTCATGTTTTCTGGGGTTTGCCTTTTGAAAAAGTCATTCAGTCTCTTCTCCCACGCATCCAGTCTTCCAAGGTAACATAAGGAGCTAAACTTCCCGTTGTCAAGATAGATATGTTAGGTAGATAGTTAGTAAGCCACCCTGTACAATTTATAATTGGTATTTTAGATTTTTGGACATTCATAAAACAAATTGTGCAAAGGAATTGCTTTATTTCCAGCTATCACGCCAGTATTAGTCTAATTATAGCCTAGTTAGTTAGCTAGTTAAGGTTAGCCAAGGTTAGCTTGACTGGCACTGACTGGTATCCAATGACATGTTTTTTTTTTCAAGTGTTTTTAACCTTTAAAAATGGACAAGTCAGTTAAGAACAAATTCTTATTATTTCCAATGACTGCAAAAGGCCTCCTGTTTGGACGGGGGCTGGTGCCTGCTGGACTGTAAATTCATCAAGGTACTCCACTTTGTTTACCTTCGTTTATCTGTCTTCCCTAGCTCCGAACTCAGGCCCTGTGTCTAGTTAACTGACCCTCTCTGCCCATTCATCTCAATTTTACCTGTTGTTGTTGTCTTAGCTGATTAGCTGTTGTCTTACCAGTTGTTGACTTAGCTAGCTCTTCCAATCAACACCTGTGATTGCTTTATGCCTCTCTCAAATGTTAATGTCTTGTATACTGTTGTTTAGGGTAATCCCACTACATGCCTTAGATACCTCCTTTGTCCCATCTCCCACACATGCGGTGACCTCACGTAGTATAACCAGCTTGACCAGAGATGCAACCTCTCTTATCATCACTCAGTGCCTGGGCTTACCTCCACTGTACCCGCACCACACCATACCCCTGTCTGCACATTATGCCCTGAATCTATTCTACCACACCCAGAAATCTGCTCCTTTCTGGCCCTTGTTTGGACACTGTGTTAACTAACCTCCAAACGAGCTTCAATGCCATACAACACTCCTTCTGTGGCTTCCTACTGCTCTTAAACGCCTGCAAAACCAAATGCATGCTTTTCAACCGTTCGCTGCCCGCACCTGCCCGCCCGACTAGCATCACTACAGTGGACAGTTCTGACCTAGAATACGTGGACAACTACAAATACCTAGGTGTCTGGCTAGACTGTAAACTCTCCTTCCAGACTCATATCAAACATCTTCAATAAAAATCAAATCTAGAATCGTCTTTCTATGTCGCAACAAAGCCTCCTTCACTCACGCCACCAAACTTACCCTAGTAAAACGGACAATCCTACCGATCCTCGACTTCGGCGATGTCATCTACAAAATGGCTTTGAATACTCTACTCAGACGAAATCCAATTTGCTGTCACAGTGCCATCTGTTTTGTTACCAAAGCACCTTACACCACCCACCACTGCGACCAGTATGCTATAGTCGGCTGGCCCTCGCTACATATTCTTTGCCAGACCCACTGGTTCCAGGTCATCTATAAGTTTGTGCTAGGTAAAGCTCTACCTTATCTCAGCTCACTGGTCACGATAACAACACCCACCCGTAGCCCACGCTCCAGCAGATATTTCTCACTGGTCATCCCCAAAGCCAGCAATTCCTTTGGCCGCCTTTCCTTCCAGTTCTCTGCTGCCAGTGACTGAAACGAATTGCAAAAATAGCTGAAGCTGGAGACTTACATTTCCCTCAATAACTTTAAACATCTGCTATCTGACCAGCTAACCGATCGCTGCAGCTGTTCATAGTCCATCTGTAAATAGCCCACCCACCCTACCTCCTCATCCCCATACCTCATCCCCATATTGTTTTTATTTACTTTGCTGCTCTTTTGCACACCTGTATCACTACTTACACACCATCATCTGCACATCTATCACTCCAGTGTTAATCTGCTAAATTTGAATTACTTTGCTACTATGGCATATTTATAGCCTTACTTCCTCATGCCATTTGCACACACTGTATATAGGGGCGGCAGGGTAGCCTAGTGGTTAGAGCGTTGGACTATTAACCGAAAGGTTTCAAGTTCATATCCCCGAGCTGACAAGGTACAAATCTGTAGTTCTGCCCCTGAACAGGTGCTGTTCCTAGGCTGTCATTGAAAATAATTTGTTCTTAACTGACTTGCCTAGTTAAATAAAGGTAAAATAAAAATATAGACTCTTTTTTTCTATTGTGTTACTGACTGTACACTTGTTTATTCCATATGTAACTCTGTGTTGTTGTTTCTGTCGCCCCTGCTATGCTTTATCTTGGCCAGGTCGCAGTTGTAAATGAGAACTTGTTCTCAACTAGCTTACCTGGTTAAATAAAGGTGAAATATTTTTTAAATTAAAAATCTACGTCAAAACACATCACAACAAGAGATACCATAACACTACACAAAGAGAGACCTAAGACAACAACACGGCAGCAGCACAAAACATGGTAAAACATTATTGTGTGTCACGTGTGCCGAATACCACAGGTGGAGACCTTACAGTGAAATGCTTACTTACAGGCTCTAACAAATAGTGCAAAAAAGGTGTTAGGTGAGCAATAGGTAAGTAAAGAAATAAAACAACAGTAAAAAGACAGTGAAAAACAGTAGCGAGGCTATAAACAGTAGAGAGGCTTCTACAGACACCGGTTAGTCAGGCTGATTGAGGTAGTATGTAGATATGGTTAAAATGACCATGCATATATGATGAACAGAGAGTAGCAGTAGCATAAAAGAGGGGTTGGCGGGTGGCTGGACACAATGCAGATAGCCCGGTTAGCCAATGTGTGGGAGCACTGGTTGGTCGGCCAATTGAGGTAGTATGTACATGAATGTATAGTTAGTGACTGTGCATATATGATGAACCGAGAGTAACAGCAACGTAAAAGAGGGGTTGAGGGGGCTCACAATGCAAATAGTCCAGGTAGCCATTTGATTACCTGTTCAGGAGTCTTATGGCTTGGGGGTAAAAATGGTTGAAGCCTTTTTGTCCTGGACTTGGCACTCCGGTAACCGCTTGCCATGCTGTAGTAGAGAGAACAGTCTATGGCTGGGGTCATTGACAATTTTAGCGCCTTCCTCTGACACCACCTGGTGTAGAGGTCCTGCATGGCAGGCAGCTTTGCACCAGTGATGTACTGGGCCTTACGCACTACCCTCTGTAGTGTCTCGCTGTCTGAGGCCGAGCAATTGCCGTAGCAGACAGTGATGCAACCTGTCAGGATGCTCTCGATTAGAGGTCGACGGATTAATAGGAATGGCCGATTTAATTCGGGTATTTTTGGGCGTCGATTTCTTACTTTTTGCCCCACTGTATATAAAAAAGATTTAGTCAGCCACCAATTGTGCAAGTTCTCCCACTTAAAAAGATGAGAGGCCTGTAATTTTCATCATAGGTACACTTCAACTATGACAGACAAAATGAGGGGGAAAAAAATCCAGAAAATCACATTTGTAGGATTTTTAATGAATTGATTTGCAAATTATGGTGGAAAATAAGTATTTGATCAATTACAAAAGTTTATCTCAATACTTTGTTATATATCCTTTGTTGGCAATGACAGAGGTCAAATGTTTTCTGTAGGTCTTCACAAGCTTTTCACACACTGTTGCTGGTATTTTGGCCCATTCCTCCATGCAGATCTCCTCTAGAGCAGTGATGTTTTGGGGCTGTTGCTGAGCACACAGACTTTCAACTCCCCCCAAAGATTTTCTATGGGGTTGAGATCTGGAGACTGGCAAGGCCACTCCAGGAGCTTACGAAGCCTTCGTTACACGGGCGGTGTGTTTGGGATCATTGTCATGCTGAAAGACCCAGCCACGTTTCATCTTCAATGCCCTTGCTGATGGTAGGCTTTGTTACTTTGGTCCCAGCTTTCTGCAGGGCATTCACTAGGTCCCCCCTGTGTGGTTCTGGGATTTTTGCTCACCGTTCTTGTGGTCATTTTGACCCCACGGGTGAGATCTTGCGTGGAGCCCCAGATCGAGGGCGATTATCAGTGGTCTTGTATGTCTTCCATTTCCTAATAATTGCTCCCACAGTTGATTTCTTCAAACCAAGCTGCTTACCTATTGCAGATTCAGTCTTCCCAGCCTGGTGCAGGTCTACAATTTTGTTTCTGGTGTCCTTTGACAGCTCTTTGGTCTTGGCCATAGTGGAGTTTGGAGTTGTGGACAGGTGTCTTTTATACTGATAACAAGTTCAAACAGGTGCCATTAATACAGGTAACGAATGGAGGACAGAGGAGCCTCTTAAAGAAGAAGTTACAGGTCTGTATCTACAATCCTACAATGTGATTTTTCTGGATTTTTTCCCCCTCATTTTGTCTGTCATAGTTTAAGTGTACCTCTCTCTTCTCCAGACCATTTCCGGAGACCTTCTCCCTTACCTCACCTCGCTCATCAACTTATCCCTGACCGCTGGCTACGTCCCTTCCGTCTTCAAGAGAGCGAGAGTTGCACCCCTTCTGAAAAACCTACACTCGATCCCTCCGATGTTAACAACTACAGACCAGTATCCCTTCTTTCTTTTCTCTCCAAAACTCTTGAACGTGCCGTCCTTGGTCAGCTCTCCCGCTATCTCTCTCAGAATGACCTTCTTGATCCAAATCAGTCAGGTTTCAAGACTAGTCATTCAACTGAGACTGCTCTTCTCTGTATCACGGAGGCGCTCCGCACCGCTAAAGCTAACTCTCTCTCCTCTGCTCTCATCCTTCTAGACCTATCGGCTGCCTTCGATACTGTGAACCATCAGATCCTCCTCTCCACCCTCTCCGAGTTGGGCATCTCCGGCGCGGCCCACGCTTGGATTGCGTCCTACCTGACAGGTCGTTCCTACCAGGTGGCGTGGCGAGAATCTGTCTCCTCACCACGCGCTCTCACCACTGGTGTCCCCCAGGGCTCTGTTCTAGGCCCTCTCCTATTCTCGCTATACACCAAGTCACTTGGCTCTGTCATAACCTCACATGGTCTCTCCTATCATTGCTATGCAGACGACACACAATTAATCTTCTCCTTTCCCCTTCTGATGACCAGGTGGCGAATCGCATCTCTGCATGTCTGGCAGACATATCAGTGTGGATGACGGATCACCACCTCAAGCTGAACTTTGGCAAGACGGAGCTGCTCTTCCTCCCGGGAAGGACTGCCCGTTCCATGATCTCGCCATCACGGTTGACAACTCCATTGTGTCCTCCTCCCAGAGCGCTAAGAACCTTGGCGTGATCCTGGACAACACCCTGTCGTTCTCAACTAACATCAAGGCGGTGGCCCGTTCCTGTAGGTTTATGCTCTACAACATCCGCAGAGTACGACCCTGCCTCACACAGGAAGCGGCGCAGGTCCTAATCCAGGCACTTGTCATCTCCCGTCTGGATTACTGCAACTCGCTGTTGGCTGGGCTCCCTGCCTGTGCCATTAAACCCCTACAACTCATCCAGAACGCCGCAGCCCGTCTAGTGTTCAACCTTCCCAAGTTCTCTCACGTCACCCTACTCCTCCGCTCTCTCCACTGGCTTCCAGTTGAAGCTCGCATCCGCTACAAGACTATGGTGCTTGCCTACGGAGCTGTGAGGGGAACGGCACCTCAGTACCTCCAGGCTCTGATCAGGCCCTACACCCAAATAAGGGCACTGCGTTCATCCACCTCTGGCCTGCTCGCCTCCCTACCACTGAGGAAGTACTGTTCCCGCTCAGCCCAGTCAAAACTGTTCGCTGCTCTGGCTCCCCAATGGTGGAACAAACTCCCTCACGACGCCAGGACAGCGGAGTCAATCACCACCTTCCGGAGACACCTGAAACCCCATCTCTTTAAGGAATACTTAGGATAGGATAAAGTAATCCTTCTCACCCCCCCCCCCCCTTAAAATATTTAGATGCACTATTGTAAAGTGGCTGTTCCACTGGATGTCATAAGGTGAATGCACCAATTTGTAAGTCGCTCTGGATAAGAGCTTCTGCTAAATGACTTAAATGTAATGTAAATGTACCTATGATGAAAATTACAGGCCTCTCAACTTTTTAAGTGGGAGAACTTGCACAATTGTTGGCTGACTAAACATCGCTGCGCTTGCAAAGAGCTGCTGGCAAAACTCACGAAAGTGCTGTTTGAATGAATGATTACGGGCCTGCTGCTGTTCAGTCAGACTGCTCTATCAAATCAGACTTAATTATAACATAATAACACACAGAAATACGAGCCTTTGGTCATTAATATGATCAAATGCGGAAACTATCATTTAGAAAACAAAACGTTTATTATTTCAGTGAAATACGGAAACGTTCGGTATTTTATCTAACGGGTGGCATCCCTAAGTCTAAATATTCTTGTTACATTGCACAACCTTCAATGTTATTTCATAATTACGTAATATTCTGGCAAATTAGGTCGCAACGAGCCAGGCAGCCCAAACTGTTGCATATACCCTGACTCTGCGTGCAATGAACGCAAGAGAAATTACACAATTTCCCTGGTTAATATTGCCTGATAAACTGGATCAGTAGTTATAACTAGTGATTATGATTGATTGTTTTTATAAGATAAGTTTAATGCTAGCTAGCAATTTACCTTGGCTTCTACTACATTCGCGTAACAGGCAGGCTACTTGTGGAGTGCCATGGTTAGAGCGTTGGACTAGTTAACTGTGCGGTTGCAAGATTGGAACCCCTGAGCTGACAAGGTGAAAATCTGTCGTTCTGCCCCTGAACAAGGCAGTTAACCCACCGTTCCTAGGCGGTCATTGAAAATAAGAATGTGTTCTTAACTGACTTGCCTAGTTAAATAAATAAATAATAAAAACATCTGTGTCCAAAAATACCGATTTCAGATTGTTATGAAAACTTGAAATCGGCCCCAATTAATCGGCCATACCAATTAATCGGTCGACACCTAGTGTGTAGTAGGGATTATGTATTGTGGTGTGGTGGCTCATTTCTCTAGTATCAAATGAGGAGAGACAAACTTATCACACAAGTCAGAGTTATACTTAAACTAAATCTTTAACAATGAGAGCCTTGCAATAGCATTTGACTTTCAATGATGCACCATTTCTAATACACCCCTCTCAATGATGCACCATTTCTAATACACCCCTTTCAATGATGCACCATTTCTAATACACCCCTCTCAATGATGCACCATTTCTAATACACCCCTTTCAATGATGCACCATTTCTAATACACCCCTTTCAATGATGCACCATTTCTAATACACCCTCTCAATGATGCACCATTTCTAATACACCCCTTTCAATGATGCACCATTTCTAATACACCCCTTTCAATGATGCACCATTTCTAATACACCCCTTTCAATGATGCACCATTTCTAATACACCCCTTTCAATGATGCACCATTTCTAATACACCCCTTTCAATGATGCACCATTTCTAATACACCCCTTTCAATGATGCACCATTTCTAATACACCCCTCTCAATGATGCACCATTTCTAATACACCCCTCTCAATGATGCACCATTTCTAATGAACCATTGAAAAGTGACAACACAAAAGTAGATCCTTTATAGCCGAGATGCACCCCTCTCAGCCTATATGACGAACAACAGATACATAGAATGGGTCACGAGGTTAAGATTTGTATGAAAGGTATCTATAACACATAGAATGGGTCACAAGATTAAGATTTGTATGAAAGGTATCTATAATACATAGAATGGGTCACCAGGCTAAGATTTGTATGAAAGGTATCTATCTATAATACATAGCAGACAGCATCTGCTGTGTCAACAGTTGTCATTGTATAGACCAGTGTCTGGTCCATCTCACCCTGCTACGGTATAGAACAGAAACATTACCTCATTCTCTGGAATGATCAGCAGCAGCTACTCTTCCTGGGGTTTATTATGGATCCCCATTAGTTCCTGCCAAGGCAGCAGCTACTCTTCCTGATACGGTATAGAACAGAAACATTACCTCATTCTCTGGAATGCTCTTTAGGTTTTATCACCCAAAGACATCGTAAATCTCCAGTCAGTGTAATCTCCCAGAAGCCCATCCTCAGTAGAACACACACACAATAGTTAACAAAATACTCTATTCTGTTGCATAACACAACCATGATGCAATAAAAGCATTATAACATAATCTTGCAATTTTTCCATTACAAGGGATAATGTGTTGTAGGGATAATGTGTTGTAGGGATAATGTGTTGTAGGGATAATGTGTTGTAGGGATAATGTGTTGTAGGGATAATGTGTTGTAGGGATAATGTGTTGTAGGGATAATGTGTTGTAGGGATAATGTGTTGTAGGGATAATGTGTTGTGTGTGTTGCAGGTTCGTCAATGTGATCCCAGCTGTAAAGAGTTTGACCACCATTGCAGGCGCTCCCCCTAAGAGGCCCCTGAACGGATACATGAGATTTGTGAAACAGCAACAACCTCTCGTTGTCAGGGAGTATCCAGGTGACTGGTGTTAGAATGGACAGTATCTCTACAGCTTCACTCATTCATTTGTCTTCACACATCACTGAGTTAATGTTGATGTGAGTTTCAGATGTCAAATCTGTCGATGTGATAAGGAAGATTGCACAGCAGTGGAGAACTCTGACAGCAGACCAGAAACAGGTAGGTTGTGTCTTGACTCAGTAGGGACACTTCAGTAGACCGCAAGGCCCCCCCCACCCCCCAGACCCTGACACTGTGGACAGCAAGGCCCCCAGACCCTGACACTGTGGACAGCAGTGGAGAACTCTGACAGCAGACCAGAAACAGGTAGGTTGTGTCTTGATTCAGTAGGGACACTTCAGTAGACAGCAAGCCCCCAGACCCTGACGCCGTGGACAGCAAGCCCCCCTGACCCTGACGCCGTGGACAGCAAGGCCCCCTCCCATACCCTGACGCCGTGGACAGCAAGGCCCCTCCCATACCCTGACGCCGTGGACAGCAAGGCCCCCCATACCCTGACGCCGTGGACAGCAAGGCCCCCCCCATACCCTGACGCCGTGGACAGCAAGGCCCCCCATACCCTGACGCCGTGGACAGCAAGGCCCCCATACCCTGACGCCGTGGACAGCAAGGCCCCCCATACCCTGACGCCGTGGACAGCAAGGCCCCCCATACCCTGACGCCGTGGACAGCAAGGCCCCCCATACCCTGACGCCGTGGACAGCAAGGCCCCCCCCCATACCCTGACGCCGTGGACAGCAAGGCCCCCATACCCTGACGCCGTGGACAGCAAGGCCCCCAGACCCTGACAGCAGGGCACCCCAGACCCTGACACCATGGACAGCAGGGCACCCCAGACCCTGACACCATGGACAGCAGGGCACCCCAGACCCTGACACCATGGACAGCAGGGCACCCCCAGACCCTGACACCATGGACAGCAGGGCACCCCAGACCCTGACGCCGTGGACAGCAAGGCCCCCCATACCCTGACACCTTGGACAGCAGGGCACCCCAGACCCTGACACCATGGACAGCAGGGCACCCCAGACCCTGACACCATGGACAGCAGGGCACCCCAGACCCTGACGCCGTGGACAGCAGGGCCCCCCATACCCTGACACCTTGGACAGCAGGGCACCCCAGACCCTGACACCTTGGACAGCAGGGCACCCCAGACCTGACAGCAGGGCACCCAGACCCTGACACCATGGACAGCAGGGCACCCCAGACCCTGACACCTTGGACAGCAGGGCACCCCAGACCCTGACACCATGGACAGCAGGGCACCCCAGACCCTGACACCTTGGACAGCAGGGCACCCCAGACCCTGACACCTTGGACAGCAGGGCACCCCAGACCCTGACACCTTGGACAGCAGGGCACCCCAGACCCTGACACCTTGGACAGCAGGGCACCCCAGACCCTGACACCTTGGACAGCAGGGCACCCCAGACCCTGACACCTGGACAGCAGGGCACCCCAGACCCTGACACCTTGGACAGCAGGGCACCCCAGACCCTGACACCTTGACAGCAGGGCACCCCCAGACCCTGACACCTTGGACAGCAGGGCACCCCAGACCCTGACAGCAGGGCCCCCCAGACCCCTGACACCTGTGGACAGCAGGGCCCCCAGAACCTGACACCTTGGACAGCAGGGCACCCTCCCATACCCTGACGCTTCGTAGACAGCAAGGCCCCCCATACCCTGACGCCGTGGACAGCAAGCCCTGACCCTGACGCCGTGGACAGCAAGGCCCCCTCCCATACCCTGACGCCGTGGACAGCAAGGCCCCCCCCATACCCTGACGCCGTGGACAGCAAGGCCCCCCATACCCTGACGCCGTGGACAGCAAGGCCCCCATACCCTGACGCCGTGGACAGCAAGGCCCCCCATACCCTGACGCCGTGACAGCAAGGCCCCCCATACCCTGACGCCGTGGACAGCAAGGCCCCCATACCCTGACGCCGTGGACAGCAAGGCCCCCCATACCCTGACGCCGTGGACAGCAAGGCCCCCCCATACCCGACGCCGTGGACAGCAAGGCTGGGCAGGGCCCCCGGACAGCAGGGGCCCCAGACCCTGACACCTTGGACAGCATCCTCCCAGACCCTGACACCTTGGACAGACAGCAGGGCCCCCAGACCCTGACACCATGGACAGCAGGGCCCCCAGATATCTTCTTTCTCCGTGTGTGACGGAGAGTACATTTGACACTTCTGTAGTCCATGTTTGCACCTTCCATCAGAGAAGACGACACAGACTGTCATGCGTCTACTTCCTACCAACATGGATGTACTTGCCAGTATTTAAATAACTGAAAATAGGCTGTTTGACTTATAGCCTACCTGAAATTGACATATCAGTGTTGTTGTACTGTGGACAGACTTGTGTGGTTAATTAGCTAAATACATGTTGACTTTCCCCCACAGCCTTTTCAACAGGCGTCAGTGGTTGCCAGGGAACAGTTTAAGGTGGACATGCAGGGGTACCAGTCGCAGCTCACACCTGCACAGGCTGCTGCTCTGAAACAGGAGAGGAGACTGAGGCTGGCCAAGAGGAAAGCCATCAGGAGGAAGAGGGTGAGTGTAGCTCATTGATCTTCATAGTAGAGGTCGACCCATTAATCAGAATGGCAGATTAATTGGGGCCGATTTCAAGTTTTCATAACAATCGGAAATCTGTATTTTTGGACACCGATTTGGCCAAATTTTTTAAATTGTATTTTAATTTATTTTTTACACCTTTATTTAATCTTTATTTAACTAGGCAAGTCAGTTAAGAACACTTTGTTTTTGCATTATTTAAACCAAATTGAACATGTTTCATTATTTATTTGAGGCTAAATTGGTTTTATTGATGTATTATATTAAGTTCAAATAAGTGTTCATTCAGTATTGTTGTAATTGTTATTATAATCAGCTTTTTCGGTCCTCCAGTAATCTGTATCGGCTTTGAAAAATCATTATCGGTCGACCTCTACTTCATAGTGATGTGCTGTGGGCCGTGGACACTTTGGCATGACAGGCCCCTCCTAGTGAATGTAATGGCATACTACTAAGGCCTTGTGATAGTATTAGTAGTGGTGTGTTCTGATGTTGTGCCACTGAAATGTTCCTGGTGACTCGTCTGACTTGACCAACATCTTCCACTTTTAGGAGTTGAACAGTCTTGGCAAACCCAAACGTCCCCGGTCGTCCTTAACATCTTCATGGCAGAACATTTTGAGGAGTCCAGGGGACGACCACACAGGTTGGTACTGAGGAGTCCAGAGGGGGAACCACACAGGTTGGTACTGAGGAGTCCAGAGGGGGGTGGACCACAGGTTGGTCCTGAGGAGTCCAGAGGGGGGAACCACACAGGTTGGTGAGGAGTTACTGAGGAGTCCAGAGGGGGGGGTGGACCACACAGGTTGGTACTGAGGAGTCCAGGGGGGTGGACCACACGGGTTGGTCCTGAGGAGTCCAGAGGGGGGAACCACACAGGTTGGTACTGAGGAGTCCAGAGGGGGGACCACACAGGTTGGTACTGAGGAGTCCAGAGGGGGGACGACCACACAGGTTGGTACTGAGGAGTCCAGAGGGGGGGTGGACCACACAGGTTGGTCCTGAGGAGTCCAGAGGGGGGAACCACACAGGTACTGAGGAGTTACTGAGGAGTCCAGAGGGGGGTGGACCACACAGGTTGGTACTGAGGAGTCCAGAGGGGGTGGACCACACAGGTTGGTCCTGAGGAGTCCAGAGGGGGGAACCACACAGGTTGGTACTGAGGAGTCCAGAGGGGGGTGGACCACACAGGTTGGTACTGAGGAGTCCAGAGGGGGGACCACACAGGTTGGTACTGAGGAGTCCAGAGGGGGGTGGACCACACAGGTTGGTACTGAGGAGTCCAGAGGGGGGGACCACACAGGTTGGTACTGAGGAGTCCAGAGGGGGTGGACCACACAGGTTGGTACTGAGGAGTCCAGAGGGGGGGGGGGGTGGACCACACAGGTTGGTACTGAGGAGTCCAGAGGGGGGGGGGGGACCACACAGGCTGGTACTGAGGAGTCCAGAGGGGGGGGTGGACCACACAGGTTGGTACTGAGGAGTCCAGAGGGGGGGTGGACCACACAGGTTGGTACTGAGGAGTCCAGAGGGGGGTGGACCACACAGGTTGGTACTGAGGAGTCCAGAGGGGGACCACACAGGTTGGTACTGAGGAGTCCAGAGGGGGTGGACCACACAGGTTGGTACTGAGGAGTCCAGAGGGGGGACGACCACACAGGTTGGTACTGAGGAGTCCAGAGGGGGGTGGACCACACAGGTTGGTACCAGGAGTCCAGGGGGACCACACAGGCTGGTCCTGAGGAGTCCAGAGGGGGGGGACCACAGGCTGGTACTGAGGAGTCCAGGGGAGTCCAGGTTGGTACTGAGGGTCCAGGGGGGGGGTGGACCACACAGGTTGGTACTGAGGAGTCCAGAGGGGGGTGGACCACACAGGTTGGTACTGAGGAGTCCAGAGGGGGGTGGACCACACAGGTTGGTACTGAGGAGTCCAGAGGGGGGGACGACCACACAGGCTGGTACTGGAGGAGTCCAGAGGGGGTGGACCACACAGGTTGGTACTGAGGAGTCCAGAGGGGGGACGACCACACAGGTTGGTACTGAGGAGTCCAGAGGGGGACGACCACACAGGTTGGTACTGAGGAGTCCAGAGGGGGTGGACCACACAGGTTGGTACTGAGGAGTCCAGAGGGGGGGGGACCACACAGGTTGGTACTGAGGAGTCCAGAGGGGGTGGACCACCAGGTTGGTACTGAGGAGTCCAGAGGGGGGTGGACCACACAGGTTGGTACTGAGGAGTCCAGAGGGGGTGGACCACACAGGTTGGTACTGAGGAGTCCAGAGGGGGGTGGACCACTCAGGTTGGTACTGAGGAGTCCAGAGGGGGTGGACCACAGGTTGGTACTGAGGAGTCCAGAGGGGGGTGGACCACACAGGTTGGTACTGGGAGGAGTCCAGAGGGGGGTGGACCACTCAGGTTGGTACTGAGGAGTCCAGAGGGGTGGACCACACAGGTTGGTACTGAGGAGTCCAGAGGGGGGGTGGACCACACAGGTTGGTACTGAGGAGTCCAGAGGGGGGTGGACCACCAGGTTGGGAGGAGTCCAGAGGGGTGGACCACCACAGGTTGGTACTGAGGAGTCCAGAGGGGGGACCACACAGGTTTGGTACGGAGGAGTCCAGAGGGGGGAACCACGCAGGTTGGTACTGAGGAGTCCAGAGGGGGGGACCACGCAGGTTGGTACTGAGGAGTCCAGAGGGGGGACCACGCAGGTTGGTACTGAGGAGTCCAGAGGGGGGGAACCACCACTGGTACGGGAGGAGTCCAGGGGGGACCACTCAGGTTGGTACTGAGGGAGTCCAGAGGGGGTGGGACCACACAGGTTGGTACTGAGGAGTTACTGAGGAGTCCAGAGGGGGGACCCACAGGTTGGTACTGAGGAGTCCAGAGGGGGAACCACACAGGTTGGTCCTGAGGAGTCCAGAGGGGGGACCACACAGGTTGGTCCTGAGGAGTCCAGGTTGTACTGAGGAGTCCAGAGGGGGACCACTCCAGGAGGGGGGAACCACACAGGTTGGTCCTGAGGAGTCCAGAGGGGGAGGGGGCACTCAGGTTGGTACTGAGGAGTCCAGAGGGGGGAACCACACAGGTTGGTACTGAGGAGTCCAGAGGGGGAACCACGCAGGTTGGTACTGAGGAGTCAAGAGGGGGGTGGGGGCACGCAGGTTGGTACTGAGGAGTCAAGAGGGGGGCACGCAGGTTGGTACTGAGGAGTCCGGGGGCGACACAGGTTGGTATCTGTGTCCAGTAATCAAATACTTTTCATGAGTTGTGAGTCAATGGGATGAAAATATAATATTCTTTTAACACATTCCATTATACCAGCGTTAAAGAGATGGTTGTTATGTAATCTAAATGTAACTGTATAACACGCACCTGTTATAATGCTGTCACCTTTTTCCCCTCAGGGCAAGATGAAGATGCTGCGGGAGGACTGGACCAAACTGTCAACCTCACAGAAACAAGTAGGTGGAATGAAGTGTTTTATACAGTGCATTTGTTACGTTTCATCTCTCTGTACTTTCCTCTGTTCATCTTTGCCTTGATCATGACTGCTGCCACCACCATGCTTCACCGTAGTTATGGTGTCTGGTTTCCTCCAGACGTTATGCTACCACCACCATGCTTCACCGTAGTGATGGTGCCCGGTTCTCCGGACGTGATGCTACCACCACCATGCTTCACCATAGTGATGGTGCCAGGTTTCCTCCAGACGTGACCACCATGCTTCACCATAGTGATGGTGCCAGGTTTCTCCAGACGTGATGCTGCCACCACCATGCTTCACCGTAGTGATGGTGCCAGGTTTCTCCAGACGTGATGCTGCCACCACCATGCTTCACCGTAGTGATGGTGCCAGGTTTCTCCAGATGTGACTCTTGGCATTGGGGCCAAAGAGTTCAACTTGGTTTCATCAGACTGGGAGACATGTTTGTTTCTCATGGTCTGAGAGTCATTTAGGTTCCTTTGCAAACCTAAGCGGGCTGTCACTTGCCTTTTACTGAGGAGTGGCTTCCGTCTGACCATCTACCATAAATGCCTGATTGGTGGAGTGCTGCAGATATGGTTTACCTTCTGGAAGGTTCTCCCATCTCCACAGAGGAACTCTGGAGCTCTGTCAGAGAGACCATCGGGTTCTTTGTCACCTCCCTGACC
>NW_025747042.1:0-15000 GCF_021184085.1 Oncorhynchus gorbuscha
GTGATTTAACTCACCAGTATGTGATAGTAGTGATTTGACTCACCAGTATGTGATAGTAGTGACTTGACTCACCAGTATGTGATAGTAGTGACTTGACTCACCAGTATGTGATAGTAGTGACTCACCAGTATGTGATAGTAGTGACTTGACTCACCAGTATGTGATAGTAGTGACTTGACTCACCAGTATGTGATAGTAGTGACTTGACTCACCAGTATGTGACCGACAGGCAGATTCAGAGACTCAGAGCTAAATAATGGGATTAAAGTAGAGACTCAGAGCTAAATAATGGTAGATCAACACTACAGTTGAGGAACAATGGGGGAAAGTCATTCTGCTTTGATAAACTTGTAACCTCACTTTTTGAGAAAATGATCCTTGAATGTTTTGGTACCTACTGGAGAGCTCTTCTTTGTCTACGCCCATTCAGCATCGTTCACACCCTCTTAAGCTTTAGCCCCACCCATTCAGCATCGTTCACACCCTCTTAGCTTTAGCCCCACCCATTCAGCATCGTTCACACCCTCTTAAGCTTTAGCCCCACCCATTCAGTTCACACCCTCTGCTTTAGCCCCACCCATCGTTCACACCCTCTTAAGCTTGAGCCCGACCCATCTCTTTAATGATTCACGTGATGCCATTAGCTAAACAGAGTGAGTAGTGTAGTAAACAACCGAAGATTTCAAGACTAAAGGCTGGTTTATACTACAGGTGTGTTTGTAAATTTAATCTGGAGTGCCAGAGTGCACTCTGGGTGTTGGTAAACTCAGAGCGTTGTCAGATTGTCGGTTGGTAAACTCAGAGCGTAGCTAACGTTGGCTAACTGGCTAACGTTGGCTAACTGGCTAACGTTGGCTAACTGGCTAATGTTGACTAACTGGCTAACGTTGGCTAACTGGCTAACGTTGGCTAGCTACCAATACATTGTTACCATGACCACCAATACATTATGTTACCATGACCACCAATACATTATGTTACCATGACCACCAAAACCTTATGTTACCATGACCACCAATACATTATGTTACCATGACCACCAATACATTATGTTACCATGACCACCAATACATTATGTTACCATGACCACTAATACATTCATGTTAGCATGACCACCAATACATCATGTTACCATAACCACCAATACCTCATGTTACCATAACCACCAATACCTCATGTTACCATGACAACCCAGATGAGGTAACACATATACCAGTCTGATCCAGTACATAGAGCTGTCCTGTGACACCTGTTGTACTCTACTGAGACTGAAGAGACGGGAGGGGAGAAGAGAGGACAGGAGAGGAGAGGACAGGAGACGATGGGAGGGGAGAGAAGAGGACAGGAGACGAGAGGACAGGAGACGATGGGAGGGGAGAGGAGAGGACAGGATACAAGAGTACGGGAGGGGAGAGGAGAGGACAGGAGACGAGAGGACAGGAGACGATGGGAGGGGAGAAGAGAGGACAGGATACAAGAGTACGGGAGGGGAGAAGAGAGGACAGGAGAGGGGGGGATGGGAGGGGAGAGGACATGAGACGGGGGGATGGGAGGGGAGAGGAGAGGACAGGAGATGTGGAGATGGGAGGGGAGAGGAGAGGACATGAGACGAGAGGACAGGAGATGTGGGGAGGGGAGAGCAGAGGACAGGAGACGGGGGGATGGGAGGGGGAGAGGAGAGGACAGGAGACGGGGGGGTGGGAGGGGGGAGGGGAGAGGACATGAGACGAGAGGACAGGAGATGTGGGGAGGGGAGAGGAGAGGACAGGAGACAGGGGGATGGGAGGGTAGAGGAGAGGACATGAGACGAGAGGACAGGAGATGTGGGGATGGGAGGGGAGAGGAGAGGACAGGAGATGTGGGGATGGGAGGGGAGAGGAGCGGGCAGGAGACGAGTGGACAGGAGATGTGGGGATGGGAGAGGACAGGAGACGAGAGGACAGGAGGTGTGGGGATGGGAGGGGAGACAACAGGAGGGGAGAGGAGGAGAGAAGGAGAGATGAGCAGGGAGATGAGGCTGCTTGTTTGTGGAGGTTTCAGTCCACACCACAGTTAACCTTGCTGAATAGTTTTGGTTCCTGTGGCCACTGTGGTCTCGTCCACACTGCAACATCATGATGGAACCTGGCCCTTACTGGGCTCCTCCTGGTCACCGCCCCACTCTCTCCTCTCCTCTCCTCTCCTCTCCTCTCCTCTCCTCTCCCCTCTGATCAGAGCCCTATGGCACTCTATTCCCTACATAGGGCTCTGGTCAACAGTAGTGCACTATGGCACTCTATTCTCTACATAGTGCACTACTGTTGACCAGAGCCCTATGGCACTCTATTCCCTACGTAGTGCACTACTGTTGACCAGAGCCCTATGGCACTCTATTCCCTACATAGTGCACTACTGTTGACCAGAGCCCTAAGGGGTAATGTGGGTTTGCGATGCAGCCTCTCGAAGCAAACAGACCTCCACGGTCCCCTCCCTCCATCTCCTTTTGAAGTGGGCCGTGTCAATAGAGGAAGGTGTTTCATATGGGGGCCAAGCTGATAACACACCCCAGACTCCACAGTCGGTGTCCTTCACCAAATCTTTTCATTCTCTCTCTCGCTTCCTATCCAGGGAAAATGAAAGGTTCCCACTTTTTTTAATCTGGAGGTACTGACAGATTGCTGAGTGTTTCCTCCCAAATAAAAAGGGGGTTCTGAGAGAGGCTGTATGATCTACCCAGATGCTTTCATTTGTGGAGATACAAGCAGAGTAAAAGACTGGTGCTGTCATGTTAGCTAGTGACTTACTGCAGTTTGAATACTGCTGACTTAGTGCAGTTTGAATACTGCTGACTTAGTGCAGTTTGAATACTGCTGACTTAGTGCAGTTTGAATACTGCTGACTTAGTGCAGTTTGAATACTGCTGACTTAGTGCAGTTTGAATACTGCCGACTTACTGCAGTTTGAATACTGCCGACTTACTGCAGTTTGAATACTGCTGACTTAGTGCAGTTTGAATACTGCTGACTTAGTGCAGTTTGAATACTGCTGACTTAGTGCAGTTTGAATACTGCTGACTTAGTGCAGTTTGAATACTGCTGACTTAGTGCAGTTTGAATACTGCTGACTTAGTGCAGTTTGAATACTGCTGACTTAGTGCAGTTTGAATACTGCTGACTTACTGCAGTTTGAATACTGCCGACTTACTGCAGTTTGAATACTGCCGACTTAGTGCAGTTTCAATACTGCTGACTTACTGCAGTTTGAACCTCGTCCACACGTCACTAAGAGGAGACGACGTGGTATGTCAACTACAACAAACAGAGGAGTCTTGGCAGTAACTCCTTAGACACTGTGGCCTTGTTTCTATAATGTGGCCTTGTTTCTATAATGTGGCCTTGTTTCTATAATGTGGCCTTGTTTCTATAATGTGGCCTTGATTCTATAATGTGGCCTTGTTTCTATAATGTGGCCTTGTTTCTATAATGTGGCCTTGTTTCTATAATGTGGCCTTGTTTCTATAATGTGGCCTTGTTTCTATAATGTGGCCTTGTTTCTATAATGTGGCCTTGTTTCTATAGTGTGGCCTTGTTTCTATAATGTGGCCTTGTTTCTATAATGTGGCCTTGCTTCTATAATGTGGCCTTGTTTCTATAATGTGGCCTTGTTTCTATAATGTGGCCTTGTTTCTATAATGTGGCCTTGTTTCTATAATGTGGCCTTGATTCTATAATGTGGCCTTGTTTCTATAATGTGGCCTTGTTTCTATAATGTGGCCTTGTTTCTATAATGTGGCCTTGTTTCTATAATGTGGCCTTGTTTCTATAATGTGGCCTTGTTTCTATAATGTGGCCTTGTTTCTATAATGTGGCCTTGTTTCTATAATGTGGCCTTGTTTCTATAATGTGGCCTTGTTTCTATAATGTGGCCTTGTTTCTATAATGTGGCCTTGTTTCTATAATGTGGCCTTGTTTCTATAATGTGGCCTTGTTTCTATAATGTGGCCTTGTTTCTATAATGTGGCCTTGTTTCTATAATGTGGCCTTGTTTCTATAATGTGGCCTTGTTTCTATAATGTGGCCTTGTTTCTATAATGTGGCCTTGTTTCTATAATGTGGCCTTGTTTCTATAATGTGGCCTTGTTTCTATAATGTGGCCTTGTTTCTATAATGTGGCCTTGATTCTATAATGTGGCCTTGATTATTTTATGTCTCTGCTTTCACAGACACCCAAGTAATCACCCGTGTGTATTTACAGATCCTTCCGACAGTAATCACCCGTGTATTTACAGAGCCTTCAGACAGTAATCACCCGTGTATTTAGAGCCTTCAGACAGTAATCACCCGTGTGTTTACAGAGCCTTCAGACAGTAATCACCCGTGTATTTAGAGCCTTCAGACAGTAATCACCCGTGTGTATTTACAGAGCCTTCAGACAGTAATCACCCGTGTGTATTTACAGATCCTTCATACAGTATTAGAGTAATCACCCGTGTGTATTTACAGATCCTTCAGACAGTAATCACCCGTGTGTATTTACAGGGCCTTCAGACAGTAATCACCCGTGTGTATTTACAGGGCCTTCAGACAGTAATCACCCGTGTGTATTTACAGATCCTTCAGACAGTAATCACCCATGTGTATTTACAGGGCCTTCAGACAGTAATCACCCGTGTGTATTTACAGAGCCTTCAGACAGTATTCAAGTAATCACCGTGTGTATTTACAGATCCTTCAGACAGTAATCACCCGTGTGTATTTACAGGGCCTTCAGACAGTAATCACCCGTGTGTATTTACAGATCCTTCAGACAGTAATCACCCGTGTGTATTTACAGATCCTTCAGACAGTAATCACCCGTGTGTATTTACAGATCCTTCAGACAGTAATCACCCGTGTGTATATTTACAGAGCCTTCAGACAGTATTCAAGTAATCACCCGTGTGTATTTACAGATCCTTCAGACAGTAATCACCCGTGTGTATTTACAGGGCCTTCAGACAGTAATCACCCGTGTGTATTTACAGAGCCTTCAGACAGCATTCAAGTAATCACCGTGTGTATTTACAGATCCTTCAGACAGTAATCACCCGTGTGTATTTACAGGGCCTTCAGACAGTAATCACCCGTGTGTATTTACAGAGCCTTCAGACAGTAATCACCCGTGTGTATTTACAGATCCTTCAGACAGTATTCAAGTAATCACCCGTGTGTATTTACAGATCCTTCATACAGTATTCACCCGTGTGTATTTACAGAGCCTTCAGACAGTATTCAAGTAATCACCCGTGTGTATTTACAGATCCTTCAGACAGTAATCACCCGTGTGTATTTACAGGGCCTTCAGACAGCATTCAAGTAATCACCCGTGTGTATTTAGAGCCTTCAGACAGTATTCAAACCCATTGACTTTATCCACATGTTGTTGTTGTTGTTGTTGTTACAGCCTGAATTTAAAAGGGGAATCTATTGGGATTGTTTGTCACTGGCCTACCCACAATGCCCCATGATGTCATAGTGGATTTATTAATCTTTACAAATTAATTAAAAAAAAAAAAATGTAAAGCTGAAATGTCTTTAAATCAAGAAGTATTAAATCCCTTTGTTATGGCGTAAATAAGTTCAGGAGTAAAACAAATGTGCTTAACATGTCACATTTTAAGTTGTATTGGGCTCTGTGTTCAATAACAGTGTTTAACATTGACTGCCTCCTCTCTGTACCCCAACATATAATTATCTGTCCCTCAGTCGAGCAGTGAATTTCACAACACAGATTCAACCACACAGACCAGGGAGGTTTTCCAATGCCTCACAAAGAAGGGCACCGATTGGTAGACGGGTATGAAAAAAAAGGCAGACATTAAATATCCCTTTGTGTATTGTGTTCTTAATTACACTTTGGACTGTGTATCAATACACCCAGTCACTACCGAGATACAGGTGTCCTTCCTAACTCAGTTGCCGGAGAGGAAGGAAACCACTCTGGGATTTCACCATAAGGTCAATGTTTTCTTTAAAACAGTTACAGAGTTTAATTTAGACTGTGATAGGAGAAAACTGAGGATGGATCGACAACATTGTAGTTACTCCACAACACTAACCTAAATGACAAGAGTTTAATGACTGTGATAGGAGAAAACTGAGGATGGATCGACAACATTGTAGTTACTCCACAACACTAACCTAAATGACAAGAGTTTAATGACTGTGATAGGAGAAAACTGAGGATGGATTGACAACATTGTAGTTACTCCACAACACTAACCTAAATGACAGAGGGAAAAGAAGGAAGTATGTACAGAATAAAACATATTCCAAAACATGCTTCCTGTTTGCAAATAACGGAATAAAATTAAAACTGTAAAAACAATGTTACTCCATGTCCTGAATACAAAGTGTTATGTTTGGGGGTAAATACAACACACCACTGAGTATCACTCTAAATATGTTAGAGCATGGTGGTGGCTTCATCATGTTATGGGTATGCTTGTCATCGGCAAGGACAAGTTTTTTTTAAAAAATAATAAAAAGATACGGAATAGAGTTAAAAGCACAGAGGAAAATTCTTGAGGAAAACCTGCTTCAGTCTGCTTTCCAACAGACACTGGGAGACAGATTCACCTTTCAGCAGGACAATAACCCTAAAAACACAAGGCCAAACATCCACGGGAGTTGCTCACCAAGAAGACAGTGAATGTTCCTGAGTTGCCCAATTACAGTTGACTTAAATCTGCTTGTAAATCTATGGCAAGACTTAAAAATGGCTGTCAATGATCAACAAGCAACTTGATCGAGCTTGAAGAAATAAATACATGTTGTACAATCCAAGTGTGGAAAGCTCTTGGAGACTGACCCAGAAAGACTCACCACTGAGGCCTGACCCAGAAAGACTCACCGCTAAAGATTGACCCAGAAAGACTCACCCCTGAGGACTGACCCAGAAAGACTCACCACTGAGGACTGACCCAGAAGGACTCACCGCTAAAGACTGACCCAGAAAGACTCACCCCTGAGGACTGACCCAGAAAGACTCACCGCTAAAGACTGACCCAGAAAGACTCACCCCTGAGGACTGACCCAGAAAGACTCACCGCTAAAGATTGACCCAGAAAGACTCACCCCTGAGGCCTGACCCAGAAAGACTCACCACTGAGGACTGACCCAGAAAGACTCACCGCTAAAGACTGACCCAGAAAGACTCACCCCTGAGGACTGACCCAGAAAGACTCACCGCTAAAGACTAACCCAGAAAGACTCACCCCTGAGGACTGACCCAGAAAGACTCACCGCTAAAGATTGACCCAGAAAGACTCACCCCTGAGGCCTGACCCAGAAAGACTCACCACTGAAGACTCACCGCTAAAGACTGACCCAGAAATACTCACCGCTAAAGATTGACCCAGAAAGACTCACCACTGAGGCCTGACCCAGAAAGACTCACCGCTAAAGACTGACCCAGAAATACTCACCACTGAGGACTGACCCAGAAAGACTCACCGCTAAAGACTGACCCAGAAAGACTCACCGCTAAAGACTGACCCAGAAATACTCACCACTGAGGACTGACCCAGAAAGACTCACCTCTAAAGACTGACCCAGAAAGACTCACCGCTAAAGAATGACCCAGAAAGACTCACCGCTAAAGACTGACCCAGAAATACTCACCACTGAGGACTGACCCAGAAAGACTCACCACTGAAGACTGACCCAGAAAGAAAGACTGACTCAGAAAGACTCACCGCTAAAGACTGACCCAGAAAGACTCACCCTAAAGACTGACCCAGAAAGACTCACCTCTAAAGACTGACCCAGAAAGACTCACCCCTGTGGACTGACCCAGAAAGACTCACCGCTAAAGACTGACCCAGAAAGACTCACCCTGTGGACTGACCCAGAAAGACTCACCCCTGGAGACTACCCAGAAAGACTCACCCCTGAAGACTGACCCAGAAAGACTCACCCTGGGGACTGACCCAGAAAGACTCACCCCTGAGGACTGACCCAGAAAGACTCACCCCTGAGGACTGACCCAGAAAGACTCACCCCTGAGGACTGACCCAGAAAGACTCACCCCTGAGGACTGACCCAGAAAGACTCACCCCTGAGGACTGACCCAGAAAGACTCACCCCTGAGGACTGACCCAGAAAGACTCACCCTGAGGACTGACCCAGAAAGACTCACCCCTGAGGACTGACCCAGAAAGACTCACCCCTGAGGACTGACCCAGAAAGACTCACCCCTGAGGACTGACCCAGAAAGACTCACCTCTGGGGACGGACCCAGAAAGACTCACCCCTGAGGACTGACCCAGAAAGACTCGGCATGTTGAATATTAATGTTTTCTTTTTCATACATTTTATACAAATGTTAGATTTTTTTCCCTCCTTGATTTTAGAGTATTTTGTGTAAATCGTTGACACAAATGAACATTTAAATCCATTTTAATCCCACGTTGTAACACAACAAAATGTGGAACAAGTCATGTGGGATACTTTCTGATGACACTATACTTAAAAAAAAACATTGATCAACGAGACACATGACTTCCTTCTTCTCCTTCTCCGTCTCCTTCCATCTTCTTCTCCTTCATCTCCGTCTCCTTCCTTCTTCTCCATCTCCTTCCTTCTTCTTCTCAGTCTTCTTCTCCTTCTCCTTCCTTCTTCTTCTCCTTCATCTCCGTCTCCTTCCTTCTTCTCCTTCTCCTTCTCCTTCCTTCTTCTTCTCCATCTCCTTCCTTCTTCTTCTCCATCTCCTTCCTTCTTCTTCTCCTTCCTTCTTCTTCTTCTCCTTCTCCTTCCTCCTTCCTTCTTCTTCTCCATCTCCTTCCTTCTTCTTCTCCATTTCCTTCCTTCTTCTTCTCCATCTTCTCCTTCTCCTTCCTTCTTCTTCTTCTTCTCCTTCTCCTTCCTTCTTCTTCTTCTTCTCCTTCTCCTTCTCCTTCATTCTTCTCCATCTCCTTCCTTCTTCTTCTCCATCTTCTCCTTCTTCTTCTTCTTCTCCTTCCTTCTTCTTCTCAGTCTTCTCCATCTCCTTCCTTCTTCTTCTCCTTCTTCAGTCTCCTTCCTTCTTCTCCTTCCTTCTTCTCCTTCCTTCTTCTTCTTCTTCTTCTTCTTCTTCTTCTTTATAATTAGCCATTTACCTTGAATCATATGATTATTATAATTGTCTTCCATTGTTGTGTCTCAATAGGGCCACTAGGCTATAAATAGGAGCTGGGTGATCAGATCACAGGTGATCAGATCACGAGGAAACATCAGTCACCTCTACTCCTCCTGAATAATGGATTAAAGTGAACTACAAGTAATTAATCTCTACCTCTTTTGTTGAGCGCTCCGAACTCCTTTCTTCCTCAAATATTTCCCGGGAAAACCCCCTAATCATGATTTATGCGGTTGTTGTTGTTTGTTGAGCACCTCCTTCCCTTTCCTTGGGCAGCTGAAACCCCGGAGGCCCACCTGAACTCCTCGTTTGAATACGGCTTACTCTACAGTGGCACTATGAGTGCTGCTCACTTCACACACTACTGTGACTGTGGTTTGTGGTGACAGATTACACCGAGCGGTTCTCCTCTCCCTTCAGAGGCCAGTGGTAATATTTTAATGGGAGGGTTCTGGAGGAAAAACACTGTCATGCTTTATGTGTCTGGTTGTGTCATGAAAATAGAGAGGTGGGTCTGTGGGGAGGTATCTGTGTGTCTGAGTGGATGACTCTCCGTGTGTGTGTGTGTGTGTGTGTGTGTGTGTGTGTGTGTGTGTGTGTGTGTGTGTGTGTGTGTGTGTGTGTGTGTGTGTGTGTGTGTGTGTGTGTGTGTGTGTGTGTGTGTGTGTGTGTGTGTGTGTGTGTGTGTGTGTTCGTTCACTCCTCTCCTGGAAGTATACCCAGAGTCTTTTAATTGTGAAATATGTTTTTATTACTGTAAAGTGATGTTTTATGGAGCTCTGAACCCACTGCTGTAGGGGGGAGGTGGCCAGGCCTGGGTTGGCCATGCCTGGGGGGAGGTGGCCATGCCTGGGGGGAGGTGGCCAGGCCTGGGTTGGCCAGGCCTGGGTTACTGGGTGATATACGAGCTGTGACATATCTTTAGCATGACGGAGACCTGGGCATGGAGAGGCAGCGGAGGAACGAACCCTGGCAAGAACAGGAGGGGGGGAGAGACCTGGGAATGGACCGGAAACCAGGGGGGAGAGACCTGGGAATGGACCGGAAACCAGGGGGAGAGACCTGGGGAGAGACCGGAAACCAGGGGGGAGGGACCTGGGGAGAGACCTGGGGAGAGACCTGGGGAGAGACCTAGGGAGAGACCTGGGAATGGACCGGAAACCAGGGGGGAGAGACCTGGGGAGAGACCTAGGGAGAGACCTGAGAATGGACCGGAAACCAGGGGGGAGAGACCTGGGGAGAGACCTGGAGAGAGACCTGGGAATGGACCGGAAACCAGGGGGAGAGACCTGGGGAGAGACCTGGGAATGGACCGGAAACCAGGGGGGAGAGACCTGGGGATGGACCTGGGAATGGACCGGAAACCAGGGGGAGAGACCTGGGGAGAGACCTGGGAAGAGACCTGGGGAGAGACCTGGGAATGGACCGGAAACCAGGGGGGAGAGACCTGGGGATGGACCTGGGAATGGACCGGAAACCAGGGGGAGAGACCTGGGGATGGACCTGGGGATGGACCAGAAACCAGGGGGAGAGACCTGGGGAGAGACCAGAAACCAGGGGGAGAGACCTGGGGAGAGACCTGGGAATGGACCGGAAACCAGGGGGAGAGACCTGGGAAGAGACCTGGGGAGAGACCTGGGAATGGACCGGAAACCAGGGGGGAGAGACCTGGGGAGAGACCTGGGGATGGACCAGAAACCAGGGGGAGAGACCTGGGAAGAGACCTGGGGAGAGACCTGGGAATGGACCGGAAACCAGGGGGAGAGACCTGGGAATGGACCGGAAACCAGGGGGAGAGACCTGGGGAGAGACCTGGGGAGAGACCTGGGAATGGACCGGAAACCAGGGGGAGAGACCTGGGAATGGACCGGAAACCAGGGGGAGAGACCTGGGGATGGACCGGAAACCAGGGGGAGAGACCTGGGGAGAGACCTGGGGATGGACCAGAAACCAGGGGGAGAGACCTGGGGAGAGACCTGGGGATGGACCAGAAACCAGGGGGAGAGACCTGGGGAGAGACCTGGGGATGGATCGGAAACCAGGGGGAGAGACCTGGGGAGAGACCGGAAACCAGGGGGAGAGACCTGGGGAGAGACCTGGGGAGAGACCTGGGGATGGACCGGAAACCAGGGGGAGAGACCTGGGGATGGACCGGAAACCAGGGGGAGAGACCTGGGAATGGACCGGAAACCAGGGGGAGAGACCTGGGGAGAGACCTGGGAATGGACCGGAAACCAGGGGGAGAGACCTGGGGATGGACCGGAAACCAGGGGGAGAGACCTGGGGAGAGACCTGGGGATGGACCAGAAACCAGGGGGAGAGACCTGGGGAGAGACCTGGGGATGGACCGGAAACCAGGGGGAGAGACCTGGGGAGAGACCGGAAACCAGGGGGAGAGACCTGGGGAGAGACCTGGGGATGGACCGGAAACCAGGGGGAGAGACCTGGGAAGAGACCTGGGGAGAGACCTGGGAATAGACCAGAAACCAGGGGGAGAGACCTGGGGAGAGACCTGGGGATGGACCAGAAACCAGGAGGAGAGACCTGGGGATGGACCGGAAACCAGGGGGAGAGACCAGAAACCAGGGGGAGAGACCTGGGGATAGACCGGAAACCAGGGAAGAGACCTGGGGAGAGACCTGGGAATGGACCGGAAACCAGGGGGAGAGACCTGGTGAAAGACCAGAAACCAGGGGAGAGACCTGGGAGAGACCGGAAACCAGGGGAGAGACCTGGGGATGGACCGGAAACCAGGGGGAGAGACCTGGGGATGGACCGGAAACCAGGGGGAGAGACCTGGGGATGGACCGGAAACCAAGGGGAGAGACCAGACACCAGGGGAGAGACCTGGGGAGAGACTAGAAACCAGGGGAGAGACCTGGGGAGAGACTAGAAACCAGGGGAGAGACCAGAAACCAGGGGGAGAGACCTGGGGATGGACCAGAAACCAGGGGGATGGACCAGAAACCAAGGGGAGAGACCAGAAACCAGGGGGAGAGACCTGGGGATGGACCAGAAACCAGGGGAGAGACCTGGGGAGAGACCTGGGGAGTGACCAGAAACCAGGGGGAGTAACCAGAAACCAGGGGGAGAGACCTGGGGAGAGATCAGAAACCAGGGGGAGAGACCAGAAACCAGGGGGAGAGCCCTGGGAATGGACAAGAAACCAGGAGGAGAGACCAGATACCAGGTGGAGAGACCACCAGGGGGAGAGACCTGGGGATAATAAAAGTAGACCTCTAGTCTAGTAGACTACAAGCTACAAGAACACAGGGCTTTATGTCCTCTCTGTCTGTAACACTACAGGACAAGCTACAGGAACACAGGGCTTAATGTCCTCTGTCTGTACCACTACAGGACAAGCTACAGGAACACAGGGCTTAATGTCCTCCTCTGTACCACTACAGGACAAGCTACAGGAACACAGGGCTTAATGTCCTCCTCTGTACCACTACAGGACAAGCTACAGGAACACAGGGCTTAATGTCCTCCTCTGTACCACTACAGGACAAGCTACAGGAACACAGGGCTTAATGTTCTCCTCTGTACCACTACAGGACAAGCTACAGGAACACAGGGCTTAATGTCCTCTGTCTGTACCACTACAGGACAAGCTACAGGAACACAGGGCTTAATGTCCTCTCTGTCTGTACCACTACAGGACAATCTACAGGAACACAGGGCTTAATGTCCTCTGTCTGTCATACTACAGGACAAGCTACAGGAACACAGGGCTTAATGTCCTCCTCTGTACCACTACAGGACAAGCTACAGGAACACAGGGCTTAATGTCCTCTGTCTGTCATACTACAGGACAAGCTACAGGAACACAGGGCTTAATGTCCTCCTCTGTACCACTACAGGACAAGCTACAGGAACACAGGGCCTCCATCTGTCCCTCTTTTGACTGTTGGCCTGTTTTCTCATTGGCTGGTATTTTCATACTCTGTCCGTCCTTCCTAACTCATTGTTCTACAAAGTAAAGTTTCTCTCCAGTATTTCTGGCGGTCTGTGGTTGTCACCACTGTCAGTGAAGAGATGAGGAGCTTAATGAAAACCCTCTACATGTCTGTTTCAGGGCAGGCTGGCTGGGCCGGCCTCTCACTCAAGACTCCCATCGCGCTTTGAAGAGCCATCTTATTGGTTTCTCCTGACTTCATGCCCGTCTGTCTGCTGCACGGACTGACATCAGGGCTGGCCGAGGGGGGGGGGATGAGGACGAGAGACAGAACTTTTCATTTTGTGAGGCAACGTTATTCCAACGGTATTTCTGACGTTATGAATCCGTCTCGTCAACATGACAGAACGGATGAATACATCTGCAATGGGAGACGGGTCTCGTCAATGAAAAGTTCAATGAGCCACAGACTGGTCCGTTCTCTGCTGTTAGAGGAGGATGAGGATTGGTCCGTTCTCTGCTGTTAGAGGAGGATGATGATTGGTCCGTTCTCTGCTGTTAGAGGAGGAGGATGATTGGTCCGTTCTCTGCTGTTAGAGGAGGAGGATGATTGGTCCGTTCTCTGCTGTTAGAGGAGGAGGATGATTGGTCTGTTCTCTCCTGTTAGAGGAGGATGATGATTGGTCCGTTCTCTGCTGTTAGAGGAGGAGGATGATTGGTCCGTTCTCTGCTGTTAGAGGAGGAGGATGATTGGTCCGTTCTCTGCTGTTAGAGGAGGATGATGATTGGTCCGTTCTCTGCTGTTAGAGGAGGAGGATGATTGGTCCGTTCTCTGCTGTTAGAGGAGGAGGATGATTGGTCCGTTCTCTGCTGTTAGAGGAGGAGGATGATTGGTCCGTTCTCTGCTGTTAGAGGAGGATGATGATTGGTCCGTTCTCTGCTGTTAGAGGAGGATGATGATTGGTCCGTTCTCTGCTGTTAGAGGAGGATGATGATTGGTCCGTTTTCTGCTGTTAGAGGAGGAGGATGATTGGTCCGTTCTCTGCTGTTAGAGGAGGAGGAGGATGATTGGTCCGTTCTCTGCTGTTAGAGGAGGAGGATGATTGGTCCGTTCTCTGCTGTTAGAGGAGGAGGAGGATGATTGGTCCGTTCTCTGCTGTTAGAGGAGGAGGATGATGCTGCTTTAAGTTGATCCAGACAAAACCATTCCTTCCTCCTCTCTGCCCCCCAGTGCTCTGAAGGACTGTTCTGTTCCTCCCTATTCAGCTAGTAAGGGAAGTGGACACTACTACGATGCGATGGACTTGACATAAGAACTCTCTGCTGGATGTTCTCCTCTACCCCCCCACGGCCCTGCAGTCCTTACCCCCCACGGCCCTTAGCCGAGCCTGACGGCAGTCCTCTCATCAGGGTGGATCAGCCCTGTCGTTTATCACCCTCTCTCTCCATCCATCATCCGTCTTCTCCTCACGCCGAGCTGAAACACGATATTTAAAAGATATCAGGGAACGCCACTAAAGGAGAATTCTCTGTGTGTCTTTGAGGGGAGACTTCACTCGTTCCCGTCACGGGAAATAAGATGGGAGGGAGGGAGGGAGGGTGGGAGGGAGGGGAGGGGGAAGGGAGGAGGGGAGGAGGGAGGGAGGAGAGGGGAGAGAGGGAGGAAGGGGTGGGAGGGAGAGAGGGAGGGGAGGGGAGGAGGGGAGGAGGGAGGGGTGGGAGGGAGAGAGGGAGGGAGGGGTGGGAGGGAGAGAGGGAGGGAAGGGGGGAGGGAGGGAGGGAGAGAGGGAGGAAGGGGTCAGCCCTATACCCCAACCCTCAGCCCTATACCCTAACCCTCAGCCCTATACCCTAACCCTCAGCCCTATACCCCAACCCTCAGCCCTATACCCTAACCTAACCCTCAGCCCTATACCCCAACCCTCAGCCCTATACCCCAACCTCAGCTCTATACCCCAACCCTCAGT
>NW_025747042.1:20000-32500 GCF_021184085.1 Oncorhynchus gorbuscha
AGTAGAGAGAGAGAGTAGAGAGAGAGGGAGAGGGAGTAGAGAGAGAGAGGGAGGGAGAGGGAGGGAGAGGGAGGGAGGGAGAGCCTCAGCCTCTGGGGACTAGTTACGGTGTTTTCAGAGTGCTACTAGACACACTCAATATCACCATGTATTAATGATCAATAACAAGATGTTGTTTACAGAGGGAGGGGGGGGGTAGAGAGAGAGAGGGAGGGAGTAGAGAGAGGGAGTAGAGAGAGAGAGAGAGAGGGAGAGGGAGGGAGGGAGGGAGAGCCTCAGCCTCTGGGGACTAGTCACGGTGTTTTCAGAGTGCTACTAGACACACTCAATATCACCATGTATTAATGATCAATAACAAGATGTTGTTTCCAGAGAGAGAGGGGGAGTAGAGAGAGAGGGGGGGGTAGAGAGAGAGAGAGAGAGGGAGGGAAAGACTGAGTAGAGAGAGAGAGGGGGAGGGAGGGGTAGAGAGAGAGAGGGGGGGAGTAGAGAGAGAGAGGGAGGGAGGGGGTAGAGAGAGAGAGGGAGGGGGTAGAGAGAGAGGGGGAGTAGAGAGAGAGGGGGAGGGAGGGGGATAGAGAGAGAGAGAGAGGGAGGGGAGTAGAGAGAGAGAGGGGGGTAGAGAGAGAGGGAGGGGGTAGAGAGAGAGGGAGGGTAGAGAGAGAGGGGGGGGGGGGTAGAGAGAGAGGGAGGGGGGTAGAGAGAGAGGGGGAGGGAGGGGGGGTAAAGAGAGAGAGAGGGAGGGGGGGTAGAGAGAGAGAGGGGGGTACAGCGAGGGGTAGAGAGAGAGAGAGAGGGGGTACAGCGAGGGGTAGAGAGAGAGGGGGGTAGAGAGAGAGAGGGGGGTAGAGAGAGAGAGAGGGGGAGTAGAGAGAGAGAGGGGGGGGATAAAGAGAGAGAGAGGGGGGAGTAGAGAGAGGGGGGGTAGAGAGGAGGGGGAGTAGAGAGGGGGGTACTTCTTTAACTCGGTATTATCCCCCTGGGAGGATGACACCAGGCTACTTCTTTAACTCAGTATTATCCCTCTGGTAGGATGACACCAGGCTACTTCTTTAACTCGGTATTATCCCTCTGGTAGGATGACACCAGGCTACTTCTTTAACTCAGTATTATCCCTCTGGTAGGATGACACCAGGCTACTTCTTTAACTCAGTATTATCCCTCTGGTAGGATGACACCAGGCTACTTCTTTAACTCAGTATTATCCTTCTGGTAGGATGACACCAGGCTACTTCTTTAACTCAGTATTATCCCTCTGGTAGGATGACACCAGGCTACTTCTTTAACTCGGTATTATCCCTCTGGTAGGATGACACCAGGCTACTTCTTTAACTCGGTATTATCCCTCTGGTAGGATGACACCAGGCTACTTCTTTAACTCGGTATTATCCCTCTGGTAGGATGACACCAGGCTACTTCTTTAACTCGGTATTATCCCCCTGGTAGGATGACACCAGGCTACTTCTTTAACTCGGTATTATCCCCCTTGTAGGATGACACCAGGCTACTTCTTTAACTCGGTATTATCCCTCTGGTAGGATGACACCAGGCTACTTCTTTAACTCGGTATTATCCCTCTGGTAGGATGACACCAGGCTACTTCTTTAACTCGGTATTATCCCCCTGGTAGGATGACACCAGGCTACTTCTTTAACTCGGTATTATCCCCCTTGTAGGATGACACCAGGCTACTTCTTTAACTCGGTATTATCCCTCTGGTAGGATGACACCAGGCTACTTCTTTAACTCAGTATTATCCCTCTGGTAGGATGACACCAGGCTACTTCTTTAACTCAGTATTATCCCTCTGGTAGGATGACACCAGGCTACTTCTTTAACTCGGTATTATCCCTGTCATTTAACACTAAAACGTCTCGTTGTATCCCTCTCAAATACGTTCCATTTCATTCATCAGTGAAACAACACCTTCCTGTACTACTGACTACTACTGACTACTACTGAATATTACTGACTACTACTGACTACTACTGACTATTACTGACTACTACTGACTACTACTGAATATTACTGACTACTACTGACTACTACTGACTACTACTGACTACTACTGAATACTACTACAGACACCAGGCAGGTTAGAGTACAACACCTTGTTCCTGTACTACTGACTACTACTGACTACTACTGACTACTACTGAATACTACTACAGACACCAGGCAGGTTAGAGTACAACACCTTGTTCCTGTACTACTGAATACTACTGACTACTACTGACTACTACTGACTACTACTGACTACTACTTCAGATACCTGGCAGGTTAGAGAGAGAGAGAACCCTTAACCCAGCCCAGAGAGAGAGAGAACCCTTAACCCAGCCCAGAGAGAGAGAGAACCCTTAACCCAGCCCAGAGAGAGAGAACCATTAACCCAGCCCAGAGAGAGAGAACCATTAACCCAGCCCAGAGAGAGAGAACCCTTAACCCAGCCTAGAGAGAGAGAGAACCCTTAACCCAGCCCAGAGAGAGAGAACCCTTAACCCAGCCCAGAGAGAGAGAGAACCCTTAACCCAGCCCAGAGAGAGAGAGAACCCTTAACCCAGCCCAGAGAGAGAGAACCCTTAACCCATTCCTAGAGAGAGAGAGAACCCTTAACCCAGCCCAGAGAGAGAGAGAACCCTTAACCCAGCCTAGAGAGAGAGAGAACCCTTAACCCAGCCCAGAGAGAGAGAACCCTTAACCCAGCCCAGAGAGAGAGAACCATTAACCCAGCCCAGAGAGAGAGAGAACCATTAACCCAGCCCAGAGAGAGAGAACCCTTAACCCAGCCCAGAGAGAGAGAGAGAACCATTAACCCAGCCCAGAGAGAGAGAACCATTAACCCAGCCCAGAGAGAGAGAGAGAGTAGCAGGTCCAGTCCAGGTGTACTGTGAGATAGTAGCAGGTCCAGTCTCTCTGTGTACTGTGAGAGAGTAGCAGGTCCAGTCTCTCTGTGTACTGTGAGAGAGTAGCAGGTCCAGTCTCTCTGTGTACTGTGAGAGAGTAGCAGGTCTAGTCTCTCTGTGTACTGTGAGAGAGTAGCAGGTCTAGTCTCTCTGTGCACTGTGAGAGAGTAGCAGGTCCAGTCCAGGTGTACTGTGAGAGAGTAGCAGGGTCCAGTCTCTCTGTGTACTGTGAGAGAGTAGCAGGTCTAGTCTCTCTGTGTACTTTGAGAGAGTAGCAGGTCCAGTCTCTCTGTGTACTGTGAGAGAGTAGCAGGTCCAGTCTCTCTGTGTACTGTGAGAGAGTAGCAGGTCCAGTCTCTCTGTGTACTGTGAGAGAGTAGCAGGTCCAGTCTCTCTGTGTACTGTGAGAGAGTAGCAGGTCCAGTCCAGGTGTACTGTGAGAGAGTAGCAGGTCCAGTCTCTATGTGTACTGTGAGAGAGTAGCAGGTCCAGTCTCTATGTGTACTGTGAGAGAGTAGCAGGTCCAGTCTCTCTGTGTACTGTGAGAGAGTAGCAGGTCCAGTCCAGGTGTACTGTGAGAGAGTAGCAGGTCCAGTCTCTGTGTACTGTGAGAGAGTAGCAGGGTCCAGTCTCTCTGTGTACTGTGAGAGAGTAGCAGGTCCAGTCTCTCTGTGTACTGTGAGAGAGTAGCAGGTCCAGTCTCTCTGTGTACTGTGAGAGAGTAGCAGGTCCAGTCTCTCTGTGTACTGTGAGAGAGTAGCAGGTCCAGTCTCTATGTGTACTGTGAGAGAGTAGCAGGGTCCAGTCTCTCTGTGTACTGTGAGAGAGTAGCAGGTCCAGTCTCTCTGTGTACTGTGAGAGAGTAGCAGGTCCAGTCTCTCTGTGTACTGTGAGAGAGTAGCAGGTCCAGTCTCTATGTGTACTGTGAGAGAGTAGCAGGTCCAGTCTCTCTGTGTACTGTGAGAGAGTAGCAGGTCCAGTCCAGGTGTACTGTGAGAGAGTAGCAGGTCCAGTCTCTATGTGTACTGTGAGAGAGTAGCAGGGTCCAGTCTCTCTGTGTACTGTGAGAGAGTAGCAGGTCCAGTCTCTCTGTGTACTGTGAGAGAGTAGCAGGTCCAGTCTCTCTGTGTACTGTGAGAGAGTAGCAGGTCCAGTCTCTCTGTGTACTGTGAGAGAGTAGCAGGTCCAGTCTCTCTGTGTACTGTGAGAGAGTAGCAGGTCCAGTCTCTATGTGTACTGTGAGAGAGTAGCAGGGTCCAGTCTCTCTGTGTACTGTGAGAGAGTAGCAGGTCCAGTCTCTCTGTGTACTGTGAGAGAGTAGCAGGTCCAGTCTCTCTGTGTACTGTGAGAGAGTAGCAGGTCCAGTCTCTCTGTGTACTGTGAGAGAGTAGCAGGTCCAGTCTCTCTGTGTACTGTGAGAGAGTAGCAGGTCCAGTCTCTCTGTGTACTGTGAGAGAGTAGCAGGTCCAGTCCAGGTGTAACCAGAAACACCTGAAGGGTCCAGAGATCCGATCCGTAGTTTTAACGAAGCAGCAGCGTTTTAACCTCCACAAGCTCAGCGCCGCTACCTACTTCATTATCAGTCGTTGTTTTTATTAGGTGTGAAGTCTCCGTCTCCTCCTCCTCCTCCGACCCTGGAGGCCACGGTCCAGAACGTAGAGCTGAAGTTCTGCAGCAGAGCCACGGGAACCTGCGTCGGAGGGACCGTGGGAGCTGTTAAAGTGTGTGCCAGGACCCCAGGTGTGTGCAGCTGTGCCCTGTTAAACTTTACTGCCTTTACCCCCCTACACCGAGACTCTTCCCTTTCACTTTTAACACACTGACTCAGTCCTGCCTGGACTTCGGCCCAAATGTTTAGTCTGTGTGTCGTCATCGCTGGTCTCAGAGGGGCCTCTTGTCATTGAGATCGGGGCTTTTTCTCATTCTCTGATGTCCGAAACAGAATGGCTTCCTGTCCACACAGAGATCTCCATATCACCACTATAGCTGACAGACCCAGAGCAGTTCATCAGTCACTTTCAGGACTGCTCTACTTGTAGAATCAATTTGAAATTCACTTTCTCTAGATCCAGACCGATGTAGTTACATTGTCTCTCCTCCTTCTCCTCCACCTCCCTCCTTTCCTCCTCCTCCCTCTCCTCCTTCTCCTCCTCCCCCTCCTCCCTCTCCTCCTTCTCCTTCACCTCCTTTTCCTCCTCCCTCTCCTCCTTCTCCCTCTCCTCCTTCTCCCTCTTCTCCTTCTCCTCCTCCCTCTCCTCCTTCTCCTTCACCTCCTTTTCCTCCTCCCTCTCCTCCTTCTCCCTCTCCTCCTTCTCCTCCTCCCTCTCCTCCTTCTCCTTCACCTCCTTTTCCTCCTCCCTCTCATCCTTCTCCCTCTTCTCCTTCTCCTCCTTCTCCCTCTTCTCCTTCTCCTCCTTCTCCCTCTTCTCCTCCTCATCCTTCTCCTCCTTCTCCTCCTCATCCTTCTCCTCCTCCTCCTTCTCCTCCTTCTCCTTCTCCTCCTTCTCCCTCTTCTCCTCCTCCTTCTCCTCCTCCTTCTCCCTCTTCTCCTCCTTCTCCTTTTCCTCCTTCTCCTTTTCCTCCTTCTCCTCCTCCTTCTCCTCCTCCTTCTCCTCCCTCTCCTCCTCCTTCTCCTCCTCCTCCTTCTCCTCCTTCTTCTCCTCCTCCTTCTTCTCCTTCTTCTCCTCCTCCTTCTCCTTCTTCTCCTCCTCCTCCTCCTTCTCCTCCTCCTTCTCCTCCTCCTCCTCCTTCTCTCCAGGTTCACCAGAGGGTGTGAAGGAGAAGCTGGTTCCTCTGCTCCAGGGTCCATCTGACACTAAAGAGCTTCACCAGAGTCGCTGGCTCAATGAGATCCGTAAACCTGAGTCCCTGCTGGCCCCTGACCTCCTGACCTTCTCAGTACAGATACCTCAGCACGGGGTCGACGGCCGGAACTCCTCTGGTAAGTCTGACGCCTCTATCGCTACAATACGCCAGCTGGTACGGTAGAGGAAACCTCTGGTCCTTCAGACCAGTTACGTCATCTACCTCCCGTCCCAGTCCACATTACTGAAGTCCCCAACATGTCATGTGATCAGTCCTCCCTCCCGTCCCAACGTCTAGTCCACATTACTGAAGTCCCCAACAGGTCATCAGTCCTACCTCCTGTCTCCTTGGAGGGGGGGGACATATTCTACTATTGTCCTTCAGTGCATGTGTGGGACAGGAACCAGGGGTGGACTTGGGGGGGCATATTCTACTATTGTCCTTCAGTGCATGTGTGGGACAGGAGACAGAGGTGGATGTGGAGGGGGGGGGGACATATTCTACTATTGTCCTTCAGTGCATGTGTGGGACAGGAACCAGGGGTGGACTTGGGGGGGGGGGGGGGGGGACATATTCTACTATTGTCCTTCAGTGTATGTGTGGGACAGGAGACAGAGGTGGATGTGGAGGGGGACATATTCTACTATTGTCCTTCAGTGTATGTGTGGGACAGGAACCAGGGGTGGACTTGGGGGGGACATATTCTACTATTGTCCTTCAGTGTATGTGTGGGACAGGAGACAGAGGTGGACTTGGGGGACATATTCTACTATTGTCCTTCAGTGTATGTGTGGGACAGGAGACAGAGGTGGACTTGGAGGGGGGGGACATATTCTGCTATTGTCCTTCAGTGTATGTGTGGGACAGGAGACAGAGGTGGATGTGGAGGGGGGACATATTCTACTATTGTCCTTCAGTGCATGTGTGGGACAGGAACCAGGGGTGGACTTGGGGGGGGGACATATTCTACTATTGTCCTTCAGTGTATGTGTGGGACAGGAGACAGAGGTGGACTTGGAGGGGGGGACATATTCTGCTATTGTCCTTCAGTGTATGTGTGGGACAGGAGACAGAGGTGGATGTGGAGGGGGGACATATTCTACTATTGTCCTTCAGTGCATGTGTGGGACAGGAACCAGGGGTGGACTTGGGGGGGGGGGGGACATATTCTACTATTGTCCTTCAGTGTATGTGTGGGACAGGAGACAGAGGTGGATGTGGAGGGGGGACATATTCTACTATTGTCCTTCAGTGCATGTGTGGGACAGGAGACAGAGGTGGACTTGGAGGGGGGCATATTCTACTATTGTCCTTCAGTGTATGTGTGGTACAGGAAACAGAGGTGGACTTGGCGGGGGGGGGGGGGGCATATTCTACTATTGTCCTTCAGTGTATGTGTGGTACAGGAAACAGAGGTGGACTTGGAGGGGGGGACGGACATATTCTACTATTGTCCTTCAGTGTATGTGTGGTACAGGAAACAGAGGTGGACTTGGAGGGGGGGACGGACATATTTTGAAGGTGGATTGCAGCCTTCCCCGGTGGGATGGAAGGAGTCATGGTGGATGAGGCCTGTGGGTCGGTGTGACCTGAGTCAGTGGGATCTGTTTCTACGACCAGAGTAAGTGACACCTTGAAGCCCAGAGTTCCCATGCTGCTTCAGGAGCGAGGAGGAGCAGTGTGTTCAGTTGCCTTTTTTTTTTAGTGCCAGCCAGAGACAGAGAGCATTCTGGGAGGTGTGTTCCCGGCTGGAAAGACACATCACCATTAAAAAATGGATCAAACTAGTTTATTCTAGAACTTTTCAGAATCTGGTGAATTCTTCTTTCTCCTCTCATGAGGTCATCTCCCTTCTTTATATGAACAGAGTCCAGTAAGCAGAATCAAAGTGGACATTTCTCTATGTCCAGGTGACTCAGTGTTTTGGACTGTTATGGGACAGTCGTCGTAGAAACAGAACACACAACAAAGGTTTGCCTTCATTTACAGTCCCTGATGTGTCCAGTTGTCCTCCGTCTTCCAGACCTGTGGTTGTCCTCCGTCTTCCAGACCTGTGGGGACGTTCAGTGTCCTCCGTCTTCCAGACCTGTGGGGACGTTCAGTGTCCTCCGTCTTCCAGACCTGTGGGGACGTTCAGTGTCCTCCGTCTTCCAGACCTGTGGTTGTCCTCTGTCTTCCAGACCTGTGGTTGTCCTCTGTCTTCCAGACCTGTGGGGACGTTCAGTGTCCTCCGTCTTCCAGACCTGTGGGGGATCTTCAGTGTCCTCCGTCTTCCAGACCTGTGGTTGTCCTCTGTCTTCCAGACCTGTGGTTGTCCTCCGTCTTCCAGACCTGTGGTTGTCCTCCGTCTTCCAGACCTGTGGTTGTCCTCCGTCTTCCAGACCTGTGGTTGTCCTCTGTCTTCCAGACCTGTGGTTGTCCTCTGTCTTCCAGACCTGTGGTTGTCCTCTGTCTTCCAGACCTGTGGTTGTCCTCCGTCTTCCAGACCTGTGGTTGTCCTCCGTCTTCCAGACCTGTGGTTGTCCTCCGTCTTCCAGACCTGTGGTTGTCCTCTGTCTTCCAGACCTGTGGTTGTCCTCTGTCTTCCAGACCTGTGGGGACGTTCAGTGTCCTCCGTCTTCCAGACCTGTGGGGACGTTCAGTGTCCTCCGTCTTCCAGACCTGTGGTTGTCCTCCGTCTTCCAGACCTGTGGTTGTCCTCCGTCTTCCAGACCTGTGGGGACGTTCAGTGTCCTCCGTCTCTGGGGATAAGATTGTTGCCATAGAGACTGAGATGTGTGAGTTTTCCGGCCGGCCGCGTTCTGTATCTGTGCCCTAATAGGTAATTACCCGTGAGACAGACTGTACCACTCCCATAGAGACGACCCCCCAGTGAGGTCCCGTGAGACAGGCTGTACCACTCCCATAGAGACGACCCCCCAGTGAGGTCCCGTGAGACAGGCTGTACCACTCCCATAGAGACGACCCCCCAGTGAGGTCCCGTGAGACAGGCTGTACCACTCCCATAGAGACGACCCCCCAGTGAGGTCCCGTGAGACAGACTGTACCCCTCCCATAGAGACGACCCCCCAGTGAGGTCCCGTTCTCCATCCAGGCGTTCTGTATCTGTGCCCTAATAGGTAGTTACCCGTGAGACAGGCTGTACCACTCCCATAGAGACGACCCCCCAGTGAGGTCCCGTGAGACAGACTGTACCACTCCCATAGAGACGACCCCCCAGTGAGGTCCCGTGAGACAGACTGTACCACTCCCATAGAGACGACCCCCAGTGAGGTCCCGTGAGACAGACTGTACCACTCCCATAGAGACGACCCCCAGTGAGGTCCGTGTGAGACAGACTGTACCACTCCCATAGAGACGACCCCCAGTGAGGTCCCGTGAGACAGACTGTACCACTCCCATAGAGACGACCCCCAGTGAGGTCCCGTGAGACAGACTGTACCACTCCCATAGAGACGACCCCCAGTGAGGTCCCGTGAGACAGACTGTACCACTCCCATAGAGACGACCCCCAGTGAGGTCCGTGAGACAGACTGTACCACTCCCATAGAGACGACCCCCCAGTGAGGTCCCGTGAGACAGACTGTACCACTCCCATAGAGACGACCCCCCCAGTGAGGTCCCGTTCTCCATCCAGGCGTTCTGTATCTGTGCCCTAATAGGTAGTTACCCGTGAGACAGGCTGTACCACTCCCATAGAGACGACCCCCCAGTGAGGTCCCGTTCTCCATCCAGGCGTTCCCGGCAGCGTTCTGTATCTGTGCCCTAATAGGTAGTTACCCGTGAGACAGGCTGTACCACTCCCATAGAGACGAAGCCGTTTCAGAGTCCTCCTAGAGAGTTACTGTCTGCAGCATTGAGCCCCCCCCCCCCCAGTGAGGTCATGAATATCACTCCCCACGTGTCCCCCGGTCCTGTCCCGTTCTCCATCCCGGCGTTCCCGACAGCGTTCCTGACCAGAGTATCTATCCCTGGGAACCCCCCAGTGAGGTCATTAATCCCCTCCCCCCAGTGAGGTCATTAACCCCCCCCCAGTGAGGTCATTAACCCCTCCCCTCCAGCAGATTGATGCCTCTGGAAAAAGACCATCACTGCTTTCACATCCTCCTTCACTGAGAGTCTCTAAAACACCAGGAAGGAGAGAGCTGAGGGGGGGGGGCATGTGTCCTAAATGATTCCTTATAGAGAGGATGGAGAGAGCTGGGGGGTGTCCTAAATGATTCCTTATAGAGAGGATGGAGAGAGCTGGGGGTGTCCTAAATGATTCCTTATAGAGAGGATGGAGAGAGCTGGGGGGGTGTCCTAAATGATTCCTTATAGAGAGGAATGAGGGGGTATGTGTCCTAAATGATTCCTTATAGAGAGGAATGAGGGGGGTATGTGTCCTAAATGATTCCTTATAGAGAGGATGGAGAGAGCTGGGGGGGTGTCCTAAATGATTCCTTATAGAGAGGATGGAGAGAGCTGGGGGGGTGTCCTAAATGATTCCCTAGAGAGGATGGAGAGAGCTGGGGGGTCTCATTGAGCCCCCCCAGTGAGGGTGTCCTAAATGATTCCCTATAGAGAGGAAGGAGAGAGCTGAGGGGGGGGCATGTGTCCTAAATGATTCCTTATAGAGGAAGGAGAGAGCTAGGGGGGCATGTGTCCTAAATGATTCCCTATAGAGAGGAAGGAGAGAGCTGGGGGGGTGTCCTAAATGATTCCTTATAGAGAGGATGAGAGAGCTGGGGGGTGTCCTAAATCATTCCTTATAGAGAGGATGGAGAGAGCTGGGGTCCCCAGGGGGTGTCCTAAATGATTCCTTATAGAGAGGATGGAGAGAGCTGGGGGGGTGTCCTAAATGATTCCTTATAGAGAGGATGGAGAGAGCTGGGGGGGGTGTCCTAAATGATTCCTTATAGAGAGGATGGAGAGAGCTGGGGGGGCATGTGTCCTAAATGATTCCTTATAGAGAGGATGGAGAGAGATGGGGGGGGCATGTGTCCTAAATGATTCCTTATAGAGAGGATGGAGAGAGCTGGGGGGGGGCATGTGTCCTAAATGATTCCTTATAGAGAGGATGGAGAGAGCTGGGGGGGCATGTGTCCTAAATGATTCCTTATAGAGAGGAATGAGGGGTATGTGTCCTAAATGATTCCTTATAGAGGAAGGAGAGAGCTGGGGGGGTGTCCTAAATGATTCCTTATAGAGAGGATGGAGAGAGCTGGGGGGGGGTGTCCTAAATGATTCCTTATAGAGAGGATGGAGAGAGCTGGGGGGTGTCCTAAATGATTCCTTATAGAGAGGATGGAGAGAGCTGGGGGGGGTGTCCTAAATGATTCCTTATAGAGAGGATGGAGAGAGCTGGGGGGTGTCCTAAATGATTCCTTATAGAGAGGATGGAGAGAGCTGGGGGGGCATGTGTCCTAAATGATTCCTTATAGAGAGGATGGAGAGAGCTGGGGGGCATGTGTCCTAAATGATTCCTTATAGAGAGGATGGAGAGAGATGGGGGGGCATGTGTCCTAAATGATTCCTTATAGAGAGGATGGAGAGAGCTGGGGGGGGGCATGTGTCCTAAATGATTCCTTATAGAGAGGATGGAGAGAGATGGGGGGGGGGGGGGCATGTGTCCTAAATGATTCCTTATAGAGAGGATGGAGAGAGCTGGGGGGGGGGTGTCCTAAATGATTCCTTATAGAGGAAGGAGAGAGCTGGGGGGGATGTGTCCTAAATGATTCCTTATAGAGAGGATGGAGAGAGCTGGGGGGGTGTCCTAAATGATTCCTTATAGAGAGGATGGAGAGAGCTGGGGGGGGGTGGTGTCCTAAATGATTCCCTATAGAGAGGAATGAGGGGGTATGTGTCCTAAATGATTCCTTATAGAGGAAGGAGAGAGCTGGGGGGGTGTCCTAAATGATTCCTAAATGATTCCTTATAGAGGAAGGAGAGAGCTGGGGGGGGTGTGTCCTAAATGATTCCCTATAGAGAGGATGGAGAGAGCTGGGGGGGTTGGGGGGGTGTGTCCTAAATGATTCCCTATATAGTGCACTACTTTTGACCAGAGCCCTATGGGTGCTATATAGGGAATAGGATTGGCGTTTGGGATGCAGGCCACAGATCCTGTGGACTCTGGTGTCGTCTCTCCTGGCTAAAGGGACACGTACCGGAGAATCTGACCCCACATGAAAAATAATATCCCTCAAGTGTGTTCGTCTGTTGTCTTCAGAGCCTTACTGTGCATCGCGTCTAATACAGGCTGCGGAGATTCATCTGGTGTCCTCGACCTCGTCTCATAGAGCTGCTCTCTGAGTGTCTCTGTTGACATGGAGATTCATTTGGTGTCCTCACCTCGTCTCATAAAGCGGCTCCTCAACGTGTCTCTGTTGTCATGGAGATTCATCTGGTGTCCTCGACTCTGTCTCATAGAGCTGCTCTCTGAATCACGTCGGGACCGCGGCTCCTCATCGTGTCTCTGTTGTCATGGAGATTCATCTGGTGTCCTCGACCTCGTCTCATAGAGCTGCTCTCTGAGTGTCTCTGTTGTCATGGAGATTCATCTGGTGTCCTCGACTCTGTCTCATAAAAAGCGGCTCCTCAATGGCGTCAGTCTCTGTTGACATGGAGAACGGAGTATCCAGACCTGACTTGTAGCAATCAGATCTGTGTCTCTTCCCAGGTTTAAACCCAGAGGGGGATCCTCTATCGAATGGCACTCAGTCAATCACTGTTTTATCACATGTTGTAAAAAGGAAAATGGATGACATTCTGTCATACTGGACACCAGACTGTACTAGTCGATACTGGACACCA
>NW_025747042.1:35000-40000 GCF_021184085.1 Oncorhynchus gorbuscha
CAAGAACCTGCTTTAATCTCCATTATACCTGTCAATGAGGAGAGGGATCGACTACAAACAGAACAGGACTCCCACTCCTCTCCTCTCTCTCTGTGTGTGTGTGTGTGTGTGTGTGTGTGTGTGTGTGTGTGTGTGTGTGTGTGTGTGTGTGTGTGTGTGTGTGTGTGTGTGTGTGCAGACACGTCTCATGATGAACGAGCTGACAAGCTCCACCTCACACGTTTTTAGAGGGGTTCAGTCTTGTATCAAAGCAGCCATACGTCCCCGTCAGTCACCCCCCCGTGCCGAGGGGCGGGAGACCCTGTTAGAGCTGCGAGCCCGTGAGAGAGATCCCGTTTAGCTGAGTGTTAATGGAATGACGAATGAGATGAAAGGGACCGTTGGACGTTTGGGTTCTTCACTCCCCCCCCTGTGCAGAGGGGCGGGAGACCCTGTTGGACGTTTGGGTTCTTCACTCCCCCCCCTGTGCAGAGGGGCGGGAGACCCTGTTGGACGTTTGGGTTCTGAACAGGGCTGCACCCTGTCACCCCTTCACCCCCCCCCCGGTCCGCTGGGGACCGGCTCTGGGTTCAGCCTCTGTGATCGTGACATTTCTGAATCATCAGAGCTCTTGGCTCAGCCATCAAACACATTTTCATTCCTCCCATGTGGCATTGCTGCTTTAAAAAAAAAAAAAAAAACTGTGCTTATTCTGTTGGCTGTCTGGACGAATCCAAACCCGTTAAATACCAGAGACATATACTGAACACTTCATTAGTTAGAATGGGGAACCAATCAGGGGGTTAGATTCTACCGTACTGCCGATGTGATCCCATCTAGCTTCTAGTTTCCGTAGGACGCAGAGAGACTGCAGTCCTCTTTTATGAGTCCCGAGACAACAACAGCTATTTGAAGTGCTCTCTCTGTCTCTCTCTCTCTCTCTCTCTCTCTCTCTCTCTCTCTCTCTCTCTCTCTCTCTCTCTCTCTCTCTCTCTCTCTCTCTCTCTCTCTCTCTCTCTCTCTCTGTCTCTCTCTCTCTCTCTCTCTCTCTCTCTCTCTCTCTCTCTCTGTCTCTCTGTCTCTCTGTCTCTCTCTCTCTCTCTCTCTCTGTCTCTCTCTCTCTCTCTCTCTCTGTCTCTCTCTCTCTGTCTCTCTCTCTCTCTGTCTCTCTCTATCCCTCTCTCTCTGTCTCTCTCTGTCCCCTCTCTCTCTCTCTCTCTCTCGTCTCGGTAGCTATGATTACAGTAGTCCGGTCCTGCTGCTCCTTGGATATGTGGATAAACTCGTAGTCGGTTGTTATGTAGCTGGATCTGTAGTCTCTCTCTGTCGTCTCATCTCTCTTATGTCTTAATGCTTCTGACAACCTGAAACCTCCAGCACATTACCCACAAACCCCAGCCCCTTTTCCCCTGTCTGATTTGTTACCCCCTGTCTTCAGAACCAGGTGACCTAGTCTCTAATCTGTCTGAGATATGGGTTAGCTGTCTTCAGAACCAGGTGACCTAGTCTCTAAACTGTCTGAGTGAGTTCGCTGTCTTCAGAACCAGGTGACCTAGTCTCTAATCTGTCTGAGAGATGGGTTGCTGTCTTCAGAACCAGGTGACCTAGTCTCTAATCTGTCTGAGAGATGGGTTCGCTGTCTTCAGAACCAGGTGACCTAGTCTCTAATCTGTCTAAGAGATGGGTTCGCTGTCTTCAGAACCAGGTGACCTCGTCTCTAATCTGTCTGTGAGATGGGTTAGCTGTCTTCAGAACCAGGTGACCTAGTCTCTAATCTGTCTGAGAGATGGGTTCGCTGTCTTCAGAACCAGGTGACCTAGTCTCTAATCTGTCTGAGTGATGGGTTCGCTGTCTTCAGAACCAGGTGACCTAGTCTCTAATCTGTCTGAGAGATGGGTTCGCTGTCTTCAGAACCAGGTGACCTAGTCTCTAATCTGTCTGAGAGATGGGTTCGCTGTCTTCAGAACCAGGTGACCTAGTCTCTAATCTGTCTGAGAGATGGGTTAGCTGTCTTCAGAACCAGGTGACCAATCTGTCTGAGAGATGGGCTAGCTGTCTTCAGAACCAGGTGACCTAGTCTCTAATCTGTTTGAGAGATGGGTTCGCTGTCTTCAGAACCAGGTGACCAATCTGTCTGAGAGATGGGCTAGCTGTCTTCAGAACCAGGTGACCTAGTCTCTAATCTGTCTGAGAGATGGGTTAGCTGTCTTCAGAACCAGGTGATCTAGTCTCTAATCTGTCTGAGAGATGGGTTAGCTGTCTTCAGAACCAGGTGACCTAGTCTCTAATCTGTCTGAGAGATGGGTTCGCTGTCTTCAGAACCAGGTGACCTAGTCTCTAATCTGTTTGAGAGATGGGTTCGCTGTCTTCAGAACCAGGTGACCTAGTCTCTAATCTGTCTGAGAGATGGGTTCTGTCTTCAGAACCAGGTGACCTAGTCTCTAATCTGTCTGAGAGATGGGTTAGCTGTCTTCAGAACCAGGTGACCTAGTCTCTAATCTGTCTGAGAGATGGGTTAGCTGTCTTCAGAACCAGGTGACCTAGTCTCTAATCTGTCTGAGAGATGGGTTCGCTGTCTTCAGAACCAGGTGATCTGTCTGAGAGATGGGTTCGCTGTCTTCTAATCTCTGTCTGAGAGATGGGTTCGCTGTCTTCAGAACCAGGTGACCTAGTCTCTAATCTGTCTGAGAGATGGGTTTGCTGTCTTCAGAACCAGGTGACCTCTCTAATCTGTCTGAGTGATGGGTTCGCTGTCTTCAGAACCAGGTGACCTCTCTAATCTGTCTGAGTGATGGGTTCGCTGTCTTCAGAACTAACCGGGCCATTGACATGTTGTTTCTCTTGGAATTGTTTACCAGCCAAAATTGAAAAACAAATTCCAATTGAGTTAGAAAATGGGGAGTTGTGTCTATACTACGATACGCATCAGAAGTCCCGTAGAGTAACCCCACTAAACTAAAGACCAATGTGTTTCCATTTAACGCGGCCGGGAGTCTGGAACATTCTAATAAATTAAACTGAAATTAAAGGCGTTGGATTTATCACAAAGAGAACCGAGGAACGATGCCTTTTTGAAACGGCCTCTTTTATGGATCAAAAAAGGCGTATAATGATTTCATATTGGCCGTTAACCCCTTTGCTGTGCAACGGGCCAGTACCAGATGACTTGTCCTAATTGAGCCAGTTGTTGGAGACTGGAGACCAACCAGTAACATGCAGAAAACGTTATTAAGGCCAAGTCGTTTTGTCTCAACAATAAAACATGATTCATTATTAATCTTCTTTTTTTGTGTTGTGTGTGTGTTATGATGTCTCATTATTCATTGTGTCATAACATCAATGTTGACGTGAAAAAAAGGCGTTGGGTTGGGGAGGGAGGGAGGTAAGGCGCAGTAGCTGGGCCAAGCAGCTGAAGGGAGGACCTGGCAGGGCAGTAGACTGATCGATGGACTGTTGTTCCATCCCTGGCAAGGCGAGGAGACCCACAGGTTAGCAGACCACATGGACAGAGCTGAGAGACAGAGGGGAGGCCTCTCTCACTCTGCTGTAAACAGGACAGGTTGGACAGTGGCTGGTTCTAGTTTGTTCCTGTGGATAGATGGAGGAGTCGAAGGGCTGGCCAATATGTTGGTGAGAGAAGGGCTGTTCATACTGGAGAGGAGGAGGGCAGGGGAGAGAGAGGAGAGGAGGAGGGCAGGGGAGAGAGGGGATACTGGAGAGAGGAGAGGAGAGAGAGAGGAGAGGAGAGGAGAGGCTGTTCATACTGGAGAGGAGAGGAGAGGAGAGGAGAGGAGGGCAGGTGAGGAGAGAGTAGATGAGAGAGAGAGGAGAGAAGGGCTGGCCAATATGTTGGGGAGAGAAGGGCTGTTCATACTGGAGAGGAGGGAGGGAGAGGAGGAGGGGAGAGAGAGAGAGGAGAGGAGAGAAGGGCTGTTCATACTGTTGGGGAGAGGGCTGTTCAGACTGGAGAGGAGGATGGCAGGGGAGAGAGAGGAGAGGAGGAGGGCAGGGGAGAGAGAGGAGGAAGGCAGGGGAGAGAGAGGAGAGGAGAGAAGGGCTGTTCATACTGGAGGAGAGGAGAGGAGAGGAGGGCTGGGGAGAGAGAGGAGAGGAGGAGGGCTGGGGAGAGAGAGGAGAGGAGAGAGGAGGGCTGTTCATACTGGAGGAGAGGAGAGGGAGAGGAGAGGGAGAGAATGAGGGAGGGGAGAGGAGGGAGAGGGAGGAGAAGGGAGGAGGGAGAGGAGATGAGAGGAGAGGAGAGGAGGGAGGAGAGGAGAGAGAGAGGAGGGCAGGGGAGAGAGAGGGAGGAGAGGAGAATGAGGGCAGAGAGAGAGTGGAGGGGAGGAGAAGGGTGTGGAGAGGAGAGGAAGAAGGAGGGCAGGGAGGAGAGAGGAGGGCAGGGGGAGAGAGAGTGGAGGGGAGGAGAAGGGCATGGGAGAGAGAGTGGAGGGGGAGGGAAGAGAGAGTGGAGGGAGAAGAGGGGAGAGAAGGAGGGATGGGAGTGGAGAGAGGAGAGGGGCAGGGGAGAGAGAGTGGAGGGGGGGGGAGGGGGCAGGGAGAAAGAGAGAGAGAGAGGGCATGGGGGAGAGGAGAGTGGAGGGGAGGGGAGGGAGGGGGAGGGCATGGGAGAGAGAGGAGAGGGGCAGGGGGGAGAGAGTGGAGGGGAGGGGAGGAGAGGGGGGAGGGCATGGGAGAAGAGAGGAGAGAAGGAGGGCATGGGAGAGGAGAGGGGCTGGGGGCGTGTGAGGAGTCATTTGTAGAGAACCTCGGGGCGGAGCGACCCAGGCCTGCAGGTGTTCCCCCAGTCCTCCCTGGAGGGAGGGGAGAGAAGGGGGGGAGTAGTGGGGGAAGTCTTTATGAGCAGAGAAGAAAGAAAAGCAGAAAGAGAGAGTGCATGTGTTTTCCCCAGACACACCAGCAGCTGCAGCCACACTGTGATTTATGCTTTTCTCTGAACTCTGGGATTTCAACATGTTACATTTAATCAAACACACAGAGACCAGAGTAAATGTTATAGATGT
>NW_025747042.1:42500-45000 GCF_021184085.1 Oncorhynchus gorbuscha
TAATAGTATTATAGTATTATAATGGTATATTAATAGTATTATAATGTTATATTAATAGTATTATAATGGTATATTAATAGTATTATAATGTTATATTAATAGTATTATAGTATTATAATGTTATATTAATAGTATTATAATGTTATATTAATAGTATTATAGTATTATAATGTTATATTAATAGTATTATAATGTTATATTTATAGTATTATAATGTTATATTAATAGTATTATAGTATTATAATGTTATATTAATAGTATTATAATGTTATATTAATAGTATTATAATGTTATATTAATAGTATTATAATGTTATATTAATAGTATTATAATGTTATATTAATAGTATTATAATGTTATATTAATAGTATTATAATGTTATATTAATAGTATTATAATGTTATATTAATAGTATTATAATGTTATATTAATAGTATTATAATGTTATATTAATAGTATTATAATGTTATATTAATAGTATTATAATGTTATATTAATAGTATTATAATGTTATATTAATAGTATTATAATGTTATATTAATAGTATTATAATGTTATATTAATAGTATTATAATGTTATATTAATAGTATTATAATGTTATATTAATAGTATTATAATGTTATATTAATAGTATTATAATGTTATATTAATAGTATTATAATGTTATATTAATAGTATTATAGTATTATAATGTTATATTAATAGTATTATAGTATTATAATGTTATATTAATAGTATTATAGTATTATAATGTTATATTAGTATTATAGTATTATAATGTTATATTAATAGTATTATAGTATTATAATGTTATATTAATAGTATTATAATGTTATATTAATAGTATTATAATGTTATATTAATAGTATTATAATGTTATATTAATAGTATTATAGTATTATAATGTTATATTAATAGTATTATAGTATTATAGTGTTATATTAATAGTATTATAGTGTTTATTAATAGTATTATAATGTTATATTAATAGTATTATAATGTTATATTAATAGTATTATAATGTTATATTAATAGTATTATAATGTTATATTAATAGTATTATAGTATTATAATGTTATATTAATAGTATTATAATGTTATATTAATAGTATTATAGTATTATAATGTTATATTAATAGTATTATAATGTTATATTAATAGTATTATAATGTTATATTAATAGTATTATAGTATTATAATGTTATATTAATAGTATTATAATGTATATATATAATAGTATTATAATGTTATATTTATTATAGTATTATAATGTTATATTAATAGTATTATAATGTTATATTAATAGTATTATAGTATTATAATGTTATATTAATAGTATTATAGTATTATAATGTTATATTAATAGTATTATAATGTTATATTAATAGTATTATAATGTTATATTAATAGTATTATAGTATTATAATGTTATATTAATAGTATTATAATGTTATATTAATAGTATTATAGTATTATCATGTTATATTAATAGTATTATAATGTTATATTAATAGTATTATAATGTTATATTAATAGTATTATAGTATTATAATGTTATATTAATAGTATTATAATGTTATATTAATAGTATTATAGTATTATAATGTTATATTAATAGTATTATAATGTTATATTAATAGTATTATAGTATTATAATGTTATATTAATAGTATTATAATGTTATATTAATAGTATTATAGTATTATAATGTTATATTAATAGTATTATAATGTTATATTAATAGTATTATAATGTTATATTAATAGTATTATAGTATTATAATGTTATATTAATAGTATTATAGTATTATAATGTTATATTAATAGTATTATAGTATTATAATGTTATATTAATAGTATTATAGTATTATAATGTTATATTAATAGTATTATAATGGTATATTAATAGTATTATAATGGTATATTAATAGTATTATAATGTTATATTAATAGTATTATAATGTTATATTAATAGTATTATAGTATTATAATGTTATATTAATAGTATTATAATGTTATATTAATAGTAGTATAGTATTATAATGTTATATTAATAGTATTATAATGTTATATTAATAGTATTATAATGTTATATTAATAGTATTATAATGTTATATTAATAGTATTATAATGTTATATTAATAGTATTATAGTATTATAATGTTATATTAATAGTATTATAATGTTATATTAATAGTATTATAGTGTTATAATGTTATATTAATAGTATTATAATGTTATATTAATAGTATTATAATGTTATATTAATAGGTACCGTGGTGTTGGTCCTCAGTAAACCGGGACGGTACCGTGGTGTTGGTCCTCAGTAAACCGGGACGGTACCGTGGTATGGCTCCTCAGTAAACCGGGAGGGTACCGTGGTATGGCTCCTCAGTAAACCGGGACGGTACCGTGGTGTTGGTCCTCAGTAAACCGGGACGGTACCGTGGTGTTGGTCCTCAGTAAACCGGGACGGTACCGTGGTATTGTTCCTCAGTAA
>NW_025747042.1:50000-55000 GCF_021184085.1 Oncorhynchus gorbuscha
AGACCGAGGGAGGGAGAGAGGAGGAGATGGTAGGGAGGGAGAGAGGTAGGGAGGGAGTGAGAGATGGGGTGGGAGGGAGTGAGATAGGTAGGGAGAGAGGGAGAGATGGGGTGGGAGGGAGTGAGAGGGGTAGGGAGGGAGGGAGAGAGTTAGAGAGGGAGGGAGAGATGGGGTGGGAGGGAGTAAGTGAGAAGAAGATAATTGCCTGGTGAAACTCCATCCCTGATCATAGGTGTCAGTAATACTCTTCAGATAACCTCTCAGCAGGATGGTTTCCTGGTATCGTAGCTGTGGCTGGGATCTGAGGTTCTCTGCTCTGGTTTCCTGGTATCGTAGCTGTGGCTGGGATCTGAGGTTCTCTGCTCTGGTTTCCTGGTATCGTAGCTGTGGCTGGGATCTGAGGTTCTCTGCTCTGGTTTCCTGGTATCGTAGCTGTGGCTGGGATCTGAGGTTCTCTGCTCTGGTTTCCTGGTATCGTAGCTGTGGCTGGGATCTGAGGTTCTCCACTCTGGTTTCCTGGTATCGTAGCTGTGGCTGGGTTCTGAGGTTCTCCACTCTGGTTTCCACATCTAGAAAATGAATGTTGGTGTTGATATCTGGGTTCTAGATGGAAGGGAGGGGTTTCTGGACTCTTTATGGCATGTCTTCCCTCCAGCTGTACCCCCTCTAGCACCAGGGTCAACGCACTCTCAAATGATGTTTTTTGCCATCATTTTTGCCATCATCATACGATACATGTATTAAACATAAGAATGAGTGTGAGACGACATTTCTCCTACCCCAGTTTGGGAATACCTGGTTTAAGGTTGATCTATTCCCTATAGGAGGATTTATTCCCTATAGGAGGATCTATTCCCTATAGGAGGATTTATTCCCTATAGGAGGATTTATTCCCTATAGGAGGATTTATTCCCTATAGGAGGATTTATTCCCTATAGGAGGATTTATTCCCTATAGGAGGATCTATTCCCTATAGGAAGATTTATTCCCTATAGGAGGATTTATTCCCTATAGGAGGATTTATTCCCTATAGGAGGATTTATTCCCTATAGGAGGATCTATTCCCTATAGGAGGATTTATTCCCTATAGGAGGATTTATTCCCTATAGGAGGATTTATTCCCCCTCTATATGTAACATGCCTCTCTATGGAATGCATTCTCCCTAGGGTGATCTATTCCCCCAAACTCGGGGGCCGGGGGCTGGGTGCCGGGGGCTGGGTTGGGCCCCTCACCTCTGGCTACTGAACAGCTGGAAAATATCGCTGTTGGTTGTCGGCTACTGGATGTAATGTAATTCGCAGGGCAGCAGGATTCATTTCCCACTGAGGTGCAATTAATTCCTAATGGTTGTCAGAGGCACTCAGCTAGCCTCTAGCCTTACATAAAATCTCTCACTCAGCTAGCCGCTAGCCTTACATAAAACCCCCCTTACATAAAACCCCTCACTCAGCTAGCCGCTAGCCTTACATAAAACCCCTCACTCAGCTAGCCGCTAGCCTTACATAAAACCCCTCACTCAGCTAGCCGCTAGCCTTACATAAAACCCCTCACTCAGCTAGCCTTACATAAAACCCCTCACTCAGCTAGCCGCTAGCCTTACATAAAACCCCTCACTCAGCTAGCCTTACATAAACCCCTCACTCAGCTAGCCGCTAGCCTTACATAAAACCCCTCACTCAGCTAGCCGCTAGCCTTACATAAAACCCCTCACTCAGCTAGCCGCTAGCCTTACATAAACCCCTCACTCAGCTAGCCACTAGCCTTACATAAAACTCCTCACTCAGCTAGCCGCTAGCCTTACATAAAACCCCTCACTCAGCTAGCCACTAGCCTTACATAAAACCCCTCACTCAGCTAGCCGCTAGCCTTACATAAAACCCTCACTCAGCTAGCCGCTAGCCTTACATAAACCCCTCACTCAGCTAGCCTTACATAAAACCCCTCACTCAGCTAGCCACTAGCCTTACATAAAACCCCTCACTCAGCTAGCCACTAGCCTTACATAAAACCCCTCACTCAGCTAGCCGCTAGCCTTACATAAACCCCTCACTCAGCTAGCCTTACATAAAACCCCTCACTCAGCTAGCCACTAGCCTTACATAAAACCCCTCACTCAGCTAGCCACTAGCCTTACATAAAACCCCTCACTCAGCTAGCCGCTAGCCTTACATAAAACCCCTCACTCAGCTAGCCACTAGCCTTACATAAAACCCCTCACTCAGCTAGCCACTAGCCTTACATAAAACCCCTCACTCAGCTAGCCGCTAGCCTTACATAAAACCCCTCACTCAGCTAGCCGCTAGCCTTACATAAAACCCCTCACTCAGCTAGCCTCTAGCCTTATAAAAACCCCTCACTCAGCTAGCCACTAGCCTTACATAAAACCCCTCACTCAGCTAGCCTCTAGCCTTATAAAAACCCCTCACTCAGCTAGCCACTAGCCTTACATAAAACCCCTCACTCAGCTAGCCACTAGCCTTACATAAAACCCCTCACTCAGCTAGCCGCTAGCCTTACATAAAACCCCTCACTCAGCTAGCCACTAGCCTTACATAAAACCCCTCACTCAGCTAGCCTCTAGCCTTATAAAAACCCCTCACTCAGCTAGCCACTAGCCTTACATAAATCTGACTAATTGTAAATGATAGTGTGTGTTAAGAGGCGGTGTTTCTCTGCCAGCTGGGAGAATCTATTCTACTCTGATCGTACACCAGGAGAGGAGACAAAAAGGGCTTGTAGTTTACAAGTTGGGGGGGTTCTTTCAGGTGCCTGTTCTGCCGTAGTTCTCAAGCTGCTTCCAGTGTGTGTGTGTGTGTGTGTGTGTGTGTGTGTGTGTGTGCCTTGTGTGTGTGTGTGTGTCAGTGTGTGTGTGTGTGTGTGTGTGTAGTCAGTGTACCACAGTAATCCCTCCCTGGAGCCACCGCCTTTAAAACTCCTCACCCAGGCGGGAAACGGCTGAGCAGCAGAACCAGGTCACGTCAGTTTAACCTTATTTAATTACACGTTGTCATTGGATCAAAGCGGAACATTCCAGCCAGTCACATCACACGACGTGCTGCATAAAATCACACCGATTGGCTCTGTGAGGTGATCTCTTAATCAGTGTCTGGAGGGTCTGAAACCCACATCACTGTGAAGGTTATACTGATCAGAGTCTGGCCAGGTCTGAGCCTCCCACATCACTGTGAAGGATATGGACATCACTGATTAGAGTCTGGCCGGTCTGCTCCCACATCACTGTGAAGGTTATGGACATTACTGATCAATCTGGCAGGTCTGACTCCCACATCACTGTGAATGATGTGGACATTACTGATTGTAAATGATAGTCTGGCAGGTCTGACTCATCACTGTGAATCTATTTATACTGATCAGAGTCTGGCAGGTCTGAGACAAACATCACTGTGAAGGTTATACTTTCAGAGTCTGGTTCAGGTCTGACTTCCACATCACTGTGAAGGATATGGACATTACTGATTAGAGTCTGGCAGGTCTGACAGTTCACCCAGGCGGGGAAACGGCCCGACACCACATCACTGTGAAGGTTATACTGATCAGAGTCTGGCAGGTCTGACTCCCACATCACTGTGAAGGTTATGGACATTACTGATCAGTCTGGCAGGTCTGACTCCCACATCACTGTGAAGGATATGGACATTACTGATCAGAGTCTGGCAGGTCTGACTCCCACATCACTGTGAAGGTTATACTGATCAGAGTCTGGCTGGTCTGACTCCCACATCACTGTGAAGATTATGGACATTACTGATCAGTCTGGCTGGTCTGACTCCCACATCACTGTGAAGGATATGGACATTACTGATCAGAGTCTGGCAGGTCTGACTCCCACATCACTGTGAAGGTTATACTGATCAGAGTCTGGCTGGTCTGACTCCCACATCACTGTGAATGATATGGACATTACTGATTAGAGTCTGGCAGGTCTGACTCCCACATCACTGTGAAGGTTATACTGATCAGAGTCTGGCATGTCTGACTCCCACATCACTGTGAAGGATATGGACATTACTGATCAGTCTGGCTGGTCTGACTCCCACATCACTGTGAAGGATATGGACATTACTGATCAGTCTGGCTGGTCTGACTCCCACATCACTGTGAAGGATATGGACATTACTGATCAGAGTCTGGCAGGTCTGACTCCCACATCACTGTGAAGGTTATACTGATCAGAGTCTGGCAGGTCTGATTCGCGGTAAAGATTGTGATTTCTGGTTTTACCATTGTGTGTCCCCGCTACACCTGTCCTCTCTACCGCTACACCTGTGAAGGTCTACACCTGTCCTCTCTACCGCTACACCTGTCCTCATCACCTGTGAAGGTTATACTGATCAGACCTGTCCTGGCACACCTGTCCCCGTAAACCTGTCCCCGTGACCTTCCCGGTTACACCTGTCCTCTCTACACCTGTCCTCTCTACACCTGTCCCCCTACACCTGTCCTCTCTACACCAGTCCCCTCCACACCTGTCCTCTCTACACCTGTCCTCTCTACACCTGTCCTCTCTACACCTGTCCTCTCTACACCTGTCCCTCTACACCAGTCCCCTCCACACCTGTCCTCTCTACACCTGTCCCCGCTACACCTGTCCCCCTGTCCCCGCTACACCTGTCCTCTCTACACCTGTCCCTCTACACCAGTCCCCTCTACACCTGTCCTCTCTACACCTTTCCTCTCTACACCAGTCCACCTTTACACCTGTCTCTACACCTGTCCTCTCTACACCAGTCCACTCTACACCTGTCCTCTCTACACCTTTCCTCTCTACACCAGTCCCCTCTACACCTGTCCTCTCTACACCTGTCCCCGCTACACCTGTCCCCGCTACACCTGTCCTCTCTACACCTGTCCTCTCTACACCTGTCCCCGCTACACCTGTCCTCTCTACACCTGTCCTCTCTACACCAGTCCCCTCTACACCTGTCCCCTCTACACCTGTCCTCTCTACACCTGTCCTCTCTACACCTGTCCCCGCTAC
>NW_025747042.1:60000-73592 GCF_021184085.1 Oncorhynchus gorbuscha
TCTCCCTCACCCCTCCTCAGTCCTCTCCCTCACCCCTCCTCAGTCCTCTCCCTCAGTCCTCCTCAGTCCTCTCCCTCACCCCTCCTCAGTCCTCTCCCTCACCCCTCCTCAGTCCTCTCCCTCACCCCTCCTCAGTCCTCTCCCTCACCCCTCCTCAGTCCTCTCCCTCACCCCTCCTCAGTCCTCTCCCTCACCCCTCCTCAGTCCTCTCCCTCACCCCTCCTCAGTCCTCTCCCTCACCCCTCCTCAGTCCTCTCCCTCACCTCCCTCCTCAGTCCTCTCCCTCACCCCTCCTCAGTCCTCTCCCTCACCCCTCCTCAGTCCTCTCCCTCACCCCTCCTCAGTCCTCTCCCTCACCCCTCCTCAGTCCTCTCCCTCAGTCCTCTCCCTCCTCAGTCCTCTCCCTCACCCCTCTTACCTGGCACTCACCCAGGTGGGCAGGAATGTTAATGAAGTCTAGTGATGGGAGCAGACAGGGAGGTGAGGTCTGTCCGCCCAGCCTGCCGCGTGGGGGGGTGGGGGTCCCCTGTCACACAGCCTCTAACCCAGAGAGAGTTACTACCTCAGAGGGCTGGGGATCACCCTGCTCCCCCTCTCCCTGCTCCCCCTCTCCCTGCTCCCTCCCTGGTAACCTGACCCTGCTTGTGTCTGTAGGCAGACAGGCCATGACAGCTGAGTCATCCTCTCCTCAGCTCCTTTCACTTCTTCATGACCTTCATCACTTACCTCCTCTCCCTCCTTCAGTTCAAAGGTCACTTACCTCCTCTCACTCCTTCAGTTCAAAGGTCTTTATTGACATGGGAGACATGTCGCCAAAGCAACTGAAGTAGATAATAAAGGAAAATCCCTCCATCTCTTTCTCCCTCTCTCCCTCCCTCCCTCTCTCCCTCCCTCCCTCTCTCTCTCTCTCCCTCCATCTCTCCCTCCCTCTCTCTCTCCCTCCCTCCCTCTCTCTCTCTCCCTCCATCTCTTTCTCCCTCCCTCTCTCCCTCCCTCCCTCTCTCTCTCTCCCTCCATCTCTTTCTCCCTCCTCTCTCCCTCCCTCTCTCTCTCCCTCCCTCCCTCCCTCCCTCCCTCTCTCCCTCCCTCCCTCCCCTCTCTCTCTCTCCCTCCATCTCTCCCTCCCTCCCTCCCTCCCTCTCTCTCTCTCTCTCCCCTCCCTCTCCCTCCCTCTCTCTCTCTCTCTCTCTCCCTCCCTCCCTCTCTCTCCCTCTCTCTCTCCCTCCATCTCTTTCTCCCTCCCTCTCTCCCTCCCTCCCTCTCTCCCTCCCTCCCTCTCTCCCTCCCTCCCTCTCTCTCTCTCTCTCTCTCCCTCCCTCTCCTGAGAGTGTTATTTCCATAAGCCTTAAGGCTGAGTAACCCAGTGTCAACCCTAACGATGTCATTGTCATGCGTCACCTGTAGCAGAGCGTTTTGTCATCAGATCTCTTTGTGAAATCAGCAGGAGAGGCCCTAAGTGTTCTGCTCATTATTGGAGTTAATCATCAAAACACCCGTGTGAAATAGGAGCTGGTGTTTTTAAAGCTGGGGCTGATGGGTAGGGGTCAGAGAGACTGGGGCTGATGTTAATGTATAGGCTGTTATTAGTGGTTTAGACTGAGTCCTCTGACAGGGTCTGGATGTGTTGCTGGGTGAGGGGTCAGGAGTCAGAGAGACTGGATGTGTTGCTGGGTAGGGGTCAGGGGTCAGAGAGACTGGATGTGTTGCTGGGTGAGGGGTCAGAGAGACTGGGGCTGATGTTAATGTATAGGCTGTTATTAGTGGTTTAGACTGAGGCCTCTGACAGGGTCTGGATGTGTTGCTGGGTGAGGGGTGAGGGGTCAGGAGTCAGAGAGACTGGATGTGTTGCTGGGTAGGGGTCAGGGGTCAGAGAGACTGGATGTGTTGCTGGGTGAGGGGTCAGAGAGACTGGGGCTGATGTTAATGTATAGGCTGTTATTAGTGGTTTAGACTGAGTCCTCTGACAGGGTCTGGATGTGTTGCTGGGTAGGGGTGAGGGGTCATACCAAGGCCTCTGTCATACCAAGGCCTCTGTCATACCATACCAAGGCCTCTGTCATACCAAGGCCTCTGATATACCAAGGCCTCTGTCATACCAAGGCTCTGTCTGTCAAGGCCTCCATACCAAGGCCTCTGCCTCTGTCATACCAAGGCCTCTGTCATACCAAGGCCTCTGTCATACCATACCAAGGCCTCTGTCATACCAAGGCCTCTGTCATACCAAGGCCTCTGTCATACCAAGGCCTCTGATATACCAAGGCCTCTGTCATACCAAGGCCTCTGTCATACCATACCAAGGCCTCTGTCATACCATACCAAGGCCTCTGTCATACCAAGGCCTCTGTCATACCAAGGCCTCTGTCATACCAAGGCCTCTGTCATACCAAGGCCTCTGACATACCAAGGCCTCTGACATACCATACCAAGGCCTCTGTCATACCAAGGCCTCTGTCATACCAAGGCCTCTGTCATACCAAGGCCTCTGACATACCATACCAAGGCCTCTGTCATACCAAGGCCTCTGTCATACCAAGGCCTCTGATATACCAAGGCCTCTGTCATACCATACCAAGGCCTCTGATATACCAAGGCCTCTGTCATACCATACCAAGGCCTCTGACATACCAAGGCCTCTGTCATACCAAGGCCTCTGTCATACCAAGGCCTCTGTCATACCAAGGCCTCTGTCATACCAAGGCCTCTGACATACCATACCAAGGCCTCTGTCATACCAAGGCCTCTGTCATACCAAGGCCTCTGTCATACCAAGGCCTCTGTCATACCAAGGCCTCTGATATACCAAGGCCTCTGTCATACCAAGGCCTCTGATATACCAAGGCCTCTGTCATACCAAGGCCTCTGTCGTTACAGGGAGGTGAGAGGAGGAGGCTGGGAGACACACACACACACACACACACACACTGTCACACACACACACACACACACACACACACACACACACACACACACACACACACACACACACACACACACACACACACACACACACACACACACACACACACACACACACACACACACACACACACACACACACACACACACACACACACACACACACGTTGAGTGATGTGAACTGAGAGGTTGAGGGGCCACAGTCGTGCCTCAGGAGCCTCCGCTGTCAAGATGGCCTCCCTGATAACATCCTACAGACACATTATCCACTGGTACACACCAGAACAGTGTGGGGAACCTCTGAAATTAGGAGGTGGACTAGAGAGGAACTAGCAGCTCATTTCATCTGATTGAGGGTTAGATGAAAGGTAGGGGCCATTTAGAGCTCCCTTAACGCTGTGGGTAGGGGGGGGGCTTCCTAAAGGCTAGGGGGGTAACAGGAGGATAAACTGCTGCAGATGGGAGCTACTCCGTCAGCCCTGTTGGTGATCAGTAGCAGGCTACCATTGGCCCCCATGTGGATGTGGGAGAGAGGGGGAGCTGTGGGTGGGAGAGAGAGCTACTCCATCAGCCCTGTTGGTGATCAGTAGCAGGCTACCATTGGCCCCCATGTGGATGTGGGAGAGAGAGGGAGCTGTGGGAGAGAGGGGGAGCTGTGGGAGAGAGGGGGAGCTGTGGGTGGGAGAGGGAGCTACTCCGTCAGCCCTGTTGGTGATCAGTAGCAGGCTACCATTGGCCCCCATGTGGATGAAGGTCCTGAGACAATAGTCTGGGGAGGGAGAGGGATGAGAGGGAGCTGGAGCTGTGGGAGAGAGAGGGATGAGGGAGCTGGAGCTATGGGAGGGAGAGGGAGCTGGAGTTGTGGGAGAGAGGGAGCTGTGGGAGGGAGAGGGAGCTGGTGCTGTGTGAGGGAGAGGATGAGAGGGAGCTGTGGGAGGGAGAGGGAGCTGGTGCTGTGTGAGGGAGAGGATGAGAGGGAGCTGTGGGAGGGAGAGGGAGCTGGTGCTGTGTGAGGGAGAGGATGAGAGGGAGCTGTGGGAGGGAGAGGGAGCTGGTGCTGTGTGAGGGAGAGGATGAGAGGGAGCTGTGGGAGGGAGAGCGGAGTCAATCACCACCTTCCGGAGACACCTGAAACCCCCACCTCTTTAAGGAATACCTAGGATAGGATAAGTAATCCCTCTCACCCCCCCCCCTTTAAGATTTAGATGCACTATTGTAAAGTGACTGTTCCACTGGATGTCATAAGGTGAATGCACCAATTTGTAAGTCGCTCTGGATAAGAGCGTCTGCTAAATGACTTAAATGTAAATGTAAATGAGAGGGAGCTGGTGCTGTGTGAGGGAGGGATGAGAGGGAGCTGTGGGAGGGAGAGAGAGATAACTAGTGGTTGGGGAGAGGTCTGGGAGGGAGAGAGATATATAACTAGTGGTTGGGGGAGAGGTCTGGGAGGGAGGGAGAGATATATAACTAGTGGTTGGGGGAGAGGTCTGGGAGGGAGAGATATATAACTAGTGGTTGGGGGAGAGGTCTGGGAGGAGGGAGAGATATATAACTAGTGGTTGGGGGAGAGGTCTGGGAGGGAGAGACTGAGAGATAACTAGTGGTTGGGGGAGAGGTCTGGGAGGGAGGGAGAGATATATAACTAGTGGTTGGGGGAGAGGTCTGGGAGGGAGGGAGAGATATATAACTAGTGGTTGGGGGAGAGGTCTGGGAGGGAGGGAGAGAGAGATAACTAGTGGTTGGGGAGAGGTCTGGGAGGGAGAGATATATAACTAGTGGTTGGGGAGAGGTCTGGGAGGGAGAGATATATAACTAGTGGTTGGGGGAGAGGTCTGAGGGAGAGATATATAACTAGTGGTTGGGGGAGAGGTCTGGGAGGGAGGGAGAGATATATAACTAGTGGTTGGGGGAGAGGTCTGGGAGGGAGAGATATATAACTAGTGGTTGGGGAGAGGTCTGGGAGGGAGAGATATATAACTAGTGGTTGGGGAGAGGTCTGGGAGGGAGGGAGAGATATATAACTAGTGGTTGGGGGAGAGGTCTGGGAGGGAGGGAGAGATATATAACTAGTGGTTGGGGGAGAGGTCTGGGAGGGAGAGATATATAACTAGTGGTTGGGGAGAGGTCTGAGAGGAGAGATATATAACTAGTGGTTGGGGGAGAGGTCTGGGAGGGAGGGAGATAGATAACTAGTGGTTGGGGGAGAGGTCTGGGAGGGGAGAGAGAGATAACTAGTGGTTGGGGGAGAGGTCTGGGAGGGAGGGAGAGAGATAACTAGTGGTTGGGGGAGAGGTCTGGGAGGGGAGAGATATATAACTAGTGGTTGGGGGAGAGGTCTGGGAGGGAGAGATATATAACTAGTGGTTGGGGGAGAGGTCTGGGAGGGAGGGAGAGATATATAACTAGTGGTTGGGGAGGGAGAGGATCTAGTGGTTGGGGGGAGGTCTGGGAGGGAGAGATAACTAGTGGTTGGGGGAGAGGTCTGGGAGGGAGGGAGAGATATATAACTAGTGGTTGGGGGAGAGGTCTGGGAGGGAGAGATATATAACTAGTGGTTGGGGGAGAGGTCTGGGAGGGAGAGATATATAACTAGTGGTTGGGGGAGAGGTCTGGGAGGGAGAGATATATAACTAGTGGTTGGGGAGAGGTCTGGGAGGAGGGAGATATATAACTAGTGGTTGGGGAGAGGTCTGGGAGGGAGAGATATATAACTAGTGGTTGGGGGAGAGGTCTGGGAGGGAGAGATATATAACTAGTGGTTGGGGAGGTCTGGGAGGGAGAGATATATAACTAGTGGTTGGGGGAGAGGTCTGGGAGGGAGAGATATATAACTAGTGGTTGGGGAGAGGTCTGGGAGGGAGAGATATATAACTAGTGGTTGGGGGAGAGGTCTGGGAGGGAGAGATATATAACTAGTGGTTGGGGGAGAGGTCTGGGAGGGAGAGATATATAACTAGTGGTTGGGGGAGAGGTCTGGGAGGGAGAGATATATAACTAGTGGTTGGGGAGAGGTCTGGGAGGAGAGATATATAACTAGTGGTTGGGGGAGAGGTCTGGGAGGAGAGATATATAACTAGTGGTTGGGGGAGAGGTCTGGGAGGGAGAGATATATAACTAGTGGTTGGGGGAGAGGTCTGGGAGGGAGGGAGAGAGAGATAACTAGTTGTTGGGGGAGAGGTCTGGGAGGGAGAGATATATAACTAGTGGTTGGGGGAGAGGTCTGGGAGGGAGAGACTGAGAGATAACTAGTGGTTGGGGGAGAGGTCTGGGAGGGAGGGAGAGATATATAACTAGTGGTTGGGGGAGAGGTCTGGGAGGGAGAGATATATAACTAGTGGTTGGGGGAGAGGTCTGAGAGGGAGAGATATATAACTAGTGGTTGGGGAGAGGTCTGAGAGGGAGAGATATATAACTAGTGGTTGGGGGAGAGGTCTGGGAGGGAGAGATATATAACTAGTGGTTGGGGGAGAGGTCTGGGAGGGGAGACTGAGAGATAACTAGTGGTTGGGGGAGAGGTCTGGGAGGGGGGAGAGAGATAACTAGTGGTTGGAGGAGAGGTCTGGGAGGGAGGGAGAGATATATAACTAGTGGTTGGGGGAGAGGTCTGGGAGGGAGGGAGAGATATATAACTAGTGGTTGGGGAGAGGTCTGGGAGGGAGAGATATATAACTAGTGGTTGGGGAGAGGTCTGAGAGGGAGAGATATATAACTAGTGGTTGGGGAGAGGTCTGGGAGGGAGGGAGAGATATATAACTAGTGGTTGGGGGAGAGGTCTGGGAGGGAGAGATATATAACTAGTGGTTGGGGAGAGGTCTGGGAGGGAGAGATATATAACTAGTGGTTGGGGAGAGGTCTGGGAGGGAGGGAGGAGAGATATATAACTAGTGGTTGGGGGAGAGGTCTGGGAGGGAGGGAGAGAGAGATAACTAGTGGTTGGGGGAGAGGTCTGGGAGGGAGAGATATATAACTAGTGGTTGGGGGAGAGGTCTGGGAGGGAGGGAGAGATATATAACTAGTGGTTGGGGGAGAGGTCTGGGGGAGGGAGAGATATATAACTAGTGGTTGTGGGAGAGGTCTGGGAGGGAGAGATATATAACTAGTGGTTGGGGGAGAGGTCTGGGAGGGAGGGAGAGATATATAACTAGTGGTTGGGGGAGAGGTCTGGGAGGGAGAGATATATAACTAGTGGGGGGGAGAGGTCTGGGAGGGAGAGAGAGATAACTAGTGGTTGGGGGAGAGGTCTGGGGAGGGAGAGATATATAACTAGTGGTTGGGGGAGAGGTCTGGGGGAGAGATATATAACTAGTGGTTGGGGGGAGAGGTCTGGGAGGGAGGGGAGAGAGATATATAACTAGTGGTTGGGGGAGAGGTCTGGGAGGGAGGGAGAGATATATAACTAGTGGTTGGGGGAGAGGTCTGGGAGGGAGAGATATATAACTAGTGGTTGGGGGAGAGGTCTGGGAGGGGAGAGATAGATAACTAGTGGTTGGGGAGAGGTCTGGGAGGGAGAGATATATAACTAGTGGTTGGGGGAGAGGTCTGGGAGGGAGAGATATATAACTAGTGGTTGGGGGAGAGGTCTGGGGGAGAGGTCTGGGAGGGAGAGATATATAACTAGTGGTTGGGGGAGAGGTCTGGGAGGGAGAGATATATAACTAGTGGTTGGGGAGAGGGGGGAGAGGTCTGGGAGGGAGAGAGATAACTAGTGGTTGGGGGAGAGGTCTGGGAGGGAGAGATATATAACTAGTGGTTGGAGGAGAGGTCTGGGAGGGAGGGAGAGATATATAACTAGTGGTTGGGGGAGAGGTCTGGGAGGGAGGGAGAGAGAGATAACTAGTGGTTGGGGGAGAGGTCTGGGAGGGAGGGAGAGATATATAACTAGTGGTTGGGGGAGAGGTCTGGGAGGGAGGGAGAGATATATAACTAGTGGTTGGGGGAGAGGTCTGGGAGGGAGGGAGAGATATATAACTAGTGGTTGGGGGAGAGGTCTGGGAGGGAGAGATATATAACTAGTGGTTGGGGAGAGGTCTGGGAGGGAGGGAGAGAGAGATAACTAGTGGTTGGGGGAGAGGTCTGGGAGGGAGGGAGAGATATATAACTAGTGGTTGGGGGAGAGGTCTGGGAGGGAGGGAGAGAGAGATAACTAGTGGTTGGGGAGAGGTCTGGGAGGGAGGGAGAGATATATAACTAGTGGTTGGGGGAGGTCTGGGAGGGAGGGAGAGATATATAACTAGTGGTTGGGGGAGAGGTCTGGGAGGGAGGGAGAGATATATAACTAGTGGTTGGGGGAGAGGAGGGAGAGATATATAACTAGTGGTTGGGGGAGAGGTCTGGGAGGGAGGGAGAGAGAGATAACTAGTGGTTGGAGGAGAGGTCTGGGAGGGAGGGAGAGATATATAACTAGTGGTTGGGGGAGAGGTCTGGGAGGGAGGAGAGAGAGATAACTAGTGGTTGGGGAGAGGTCTGGGAGGGAGAGATATATAACTAGTGGTTGGGGAGAGGTCTGGGAGGGAGGGAGAGATATATAACTAGTGGTTGGAGGAGAGGTCTGGGAGGGAGGGAGAGATATATAACTAGTGGTTGGGGGAGAGGTCTGGGAGGGAGGGAGAGATATATAACTAGTGGTTGGGGGAGAGGTCTGGGAGGGAGGGAGAGATATATAACTAGTGGTTGGGGAGAGGTCTGGGAGGGAGGGAGAGATATATAACTAGTGGTTGGGGGAGAGGTCTGGGAGGGAGGGAGAGATATATAACTAGTGGTTGGGGGAGAGGTCTGGGAGGGAGAGATATATAACTAGTGGTTGGGGGAGAGGTCTGGGAGGGAGAGATATATAACTAGTGGTTGGGGGAGAGGTCTGGGAGGAGGGAGAGAGATATATAACTAGTGGTTGGGGGGAGGTCTGGGAGGGAGGGAGAGATATATAACTAGTGGTTGGGGGAGAGGTCTGGGAGGGAGAGATATATAACTAGTGGTTGGGGGAGAGGTCTGGGAGGAGAGACTGAGAGATAACTAGTGGTTGGGGGAGAGGTCTGGGAGGGAGAGATATATAACTAGTGGTTGGGGGAGAGGTCTGGGAGGAGGGAGAGAGAGATAACTAGTGGTTGGGGAGAGGTCTGGGAGGGAGAGATATATAACTAGTGGTTGGGGGAGAGGTCTGGGAGGGAGGGAGAGATATATAACTAGTGGTTGGGGAGAGGTCTGGGAGGGAGAGATATATAACTAGTGGTTGGGGGAGAGGTCTGGGAGGGAGGGAGAGATATATAACTAGTGGTTGGGGGAAAGGTCTGGGAGGGAGGGAGAGAGAGATCTAGTGGTTGGGGGAGAGGTCTGGGAGGGAGGGAGAGATATATAACTAGTGGTTGGGGAGAGGTCTGGGAGGGAGGGAGAGATATATAACTAGTGGTTGGGGGGAGGTCTGGGAGGGAGGGAGAGATATATAACTAGTGGTTGGGGGAGAGGTCTGGGAGGGAGAGATATATAACTAGTGGTTGGGGGAGAGGTCTGGGAGGGAGGGAGAGAGAGATAACTAGTGGTTGGAGGAGAGGTCTGGGAGGGAGGGAGAGATATATAACTAGTGGTTGGGGAGAGGTCTGGGAGGGAGGGAGAGAGAGATAACTAGTGGTTGGGGAGAGGTCTGGGAGGGAGAGATATATAACTAGTGGTTGGGGGAGAGGTCTGGGAGGGAGGAGAGATATATAACTAGTGGTTGGAGGAGAGGTCTGGGAGGGAGGAGAGATATATAACTAGTGGTTGGGGGAGAGGTCTGGGAGGGAGGGAGAGATATATAACTAGTGGTTGGGGGAGAGGTCTGGGAGGGAGGGAGAGATATATAACTAGTGGTTGGGGGAGAGGTCTGGGAGGGAGAGATATATAACTAGTGGTTGGGGGAGAGGTCTGGGAGGGAGAGATATATAACTAGTGGTTGGGGGAGAGGTCTGGGAGGGAGAGATATATAACTAGTGGTTGGGGGAGAGGTCTGGGAGGGAGAGAGAGATAACTAGTGGTTGGGGGAGAGGTCTGGGAGAGAGAGATAACTAGTGGTTGGGGGAGAGGTCTGGGAGGGAGAGATATATAACTAGTGGTTGGGGGAGAGGTCTGGGGGAGGGAGAGATATATAACTAGTGGTTGGGGGAGAGGTCTGGGGAGAGAGAGAGACTGTCAGTCAAGCCTCACGGCCAGGGAAGTGATTAATAGTCATTACAGTCACTATTACTGCCCCTGGAGAGAGAGGGGGAGAAAGTGTTTTAGAGGAGAACATGCTGGAGAGAGAGAGAGGTAATGGGAGATGAGGGGGATAAATGAGAGAGAGAGGTAATGGGAGGTGAGGGGGGATAAATGAGAGAGAGAGGTAATGGGAGGTGAGGGGGATAAATGAGAGAGAGAGGTAATGGGAGGTGAGGGGGATAAATGAGAGAGAGGTAATGGGGGTGAGGGGGTAAATGAGAGAGAGAGGTGAGGGGGGGGATAAATGAGAGAGAGGGGTAATGGGGGGTGAGGGGGGGATAAATGAGAGAGAGGTAATGGGAGGTGAGGGGGGGGGGGTAAATGAGAGAGAGAGGTAATGGGAGGTGTCCAGGTGGAGACAGTAAATCTGGAGCCTGGAGCTCCTCTGAGATGACTAGTCCATGTGGGGTTGAGAGTCTGGACCTCCTCTGAGATGACTAGTCCACGTGAGGTTGAGAGTCTGGACCTCCTCTGAGATGACTAGTCCATGTGGGGTTGAGAGTCTGGACCTCCTCTGAGATGACTAGTCCATGTGGGGTTGAGAGTCTGGACCTCCTCTGAGATGACTAGTCCATGTGGGGTTGAGAGTCTGGACCTCCTCTGAGATGACTAGTCCACGTGAGGTTGAGAGTCTGGACCTCCTCTGAGATGACTAGTCCATGTGGGGTTGAGAGTCTGGACCTCTGAGATGACTAGTCCACGTGGGGTTGAGAGTCTGGACCCTCTGAGATGACTAGTCCACGTGAGGGTTGAGAGTCTGGACCTCTCTGATGACTAGTCCATGTGGGGTTGAGAGTCTGGACCTCTGAGATGACTAGTCCATGTGGGGTTGAGAGTCTGGACCTCTGAGATGACTAGTCCACGTGAGGTTGAGAGTCTGGACCTCCTCTGAGATGACTAGTCCATGTGGGGTTGAGAGTCTGGACCTCTGAGATGACTAGTCCACGTGGGGTTGAGAGTCTGGACCTCCTCTGAGATGACTAGTCCACGTGGGGTTGAGAGTCTGGACCTCCTCTGAGATGACTAGTCCATGTGGGGTTGAGAGTCTGGACCTCTGAGATGACTAGTCCACGTGGGGTTGAGAGTCTAGTCCACGTGGGGTTGAGAGTCTGGACCTCCTCTGAGATGACTAGTCCACGTGGGGTTGAGAGTCTGGACCTCTGAGATGACTAGTCCACGTGGGGTTGAGAGTCTGGACCTCTGAGATGACTAGTCCACGTGGGGTTGAGAGTCTGGACCTCTGAGATGACTAGTCCACGTGAGAGTCTGGACCTCTTGAGTCCACTGGACCTCCTCTGAGATGACTAGTCCATGTGGGGTTGAGAGTCTGGACCTCCTCTGAGATGACTAGTCCAGTCTGGACCTCTGAGGGTCCACGTGGGGTTGAGAGTCTGGACCTCTGAGATGACTAGTCCACGTGAGGTTGAGAGTCTGGACCTCCTCTGAGATGACTAGTCCACGTGAGGTTGAGAGTCTGGACCTCCTCTGAGATGACTAGTCCACGTGGGGTTGAGAGTCTGATGGGCTCAGGCCAGAACCTCACCCTGTCTCAGCTCTAGGACCCTCACATTTAGATGGGCCCTGACCAGAACCTCACCCTGTCTCAGCTCTAGGACCCTCACATTTAGATGGGCCCAGGCCAGAACCCCACCCTGTCTCAGCTCTAGGACCCTCACATTTAGATGGGCCCTGACCAGAACCTCACCCTGTCTCAGCTCTAGGACCCTCACATTTAGATGGGCCCAGGCCAGAACCCCACCCTGTCTCAGCTCTAGGACCCTCACATTTAGATGGGCCCAGGCCAGAACCCCACCCTGTCTCAGCTCTAGGACCCTCACATTTAGATGGGCCCAGGCCAGAACCCCACCCTGTCTCAGCTCTAGGACCCTCACATTTAGATGGGCCCAGGCCAGAACCCCACCCTGTCTCAGCTCTAGGACCCTCACATTTAGATGGGCCCAGGCCAGAACCCCACCCTGTCTCAGCTCTAGGACCCTCACATTTAGATGGGCCCAGGCCAGAACCCCACCCTGTCTCAGCTCTAGGACCCTCACATTTAGATGGGCCCAGGCCAGAACCCCACCCTGTCTCAGCTCTAGGACCCTCACATTTAGATGGGCCCAGGCCAGAACCCCACCCTGTCTCAGCTCTAGGACCCTCACATTTAGATGGGCCCAGGCCAGAACCCCACCCTGTCTCAGCTCTAGGACCCTCACATTTAGATGGGCCCAGGCCAGAACCCCACCCTGTCTCAGCTCTAGGACCCTCACATTTAGATGGGCCCAGGCCAGAACCCCACCCTGTCTCAGCTCTAGGACCCTCACATTTAGATGGGCCCACCAGAACCCCACCCTGTCTCAGCTCTAGGACCCTCACATTTAGATGGGCCCAGGCCAGAACCCCACCCTGTCTCAGCTCTAGGACCCTCACATTTAGATGGGCCCAGGGACCCCACCCTGTCTCAGCTCTAGGACCCTCACATTTAGATGGGCCCAGGCCAGAACCCCACCCTGTCTCAGCTCTAGGACCCTCAGTTTGTCTGACATTTCGGGTATTAAAGAGGTTTTCCTGTTAGAGACGTTGTGTTTTTATGACGCAGAACATGATGATTTAGTGGACCTGTTGTTAGATTCATCTGAAGCGGTTTTGGCGTCTCAGGCATATTTCAGGGATCCGTCACACACATTACTTACAGATCCTGTTGATGAATGTTGAGTTAACATGGAACAGTCTTTTATCAGGGCAGACGTGCTGACACTGGGGTTTTGTTGTGGTGACATCTAAGAGGATGAAAGTCTCGTCTTGAGTTTGTCTGACTCGGTGGAAAGCTGGCTGGCTGGCTGACTGGGTGGTTGGCTGGCTGACTGGGTGGAAAGCTGGTTGGCTGGCTGACTGGGTGGCTGGCTGGCTGGTTGGCTGTCTGACTCGGTGGAAAGCTGGTTGGCTGTCTGACTCGGTGGAAAGCTGGTTGGCTGTCTGACTCGGTGGAAAGCTGGTTGGCTGTCTGACTCGGTGGAAAGCTGGTTGGCTGGCTGGCTGACTGGGTGGCTGGCTGGCTGACTGGGTGGCTGGTTGGCTGACTGACTGGGTGGAAAGCTGGTAGGCTGGCTGACTGGGTGGCTGGTTGGCTGGCTGACTGACTGGGTGGCTGGCTGACTGGGTGGCTGGTTGGCTGTCTGACTCGGTGGAAAGCTGGTTGGCTGTCTGACTCGGTGGAAAGCTGGTAGGCTGGCTGACTGACTGGGTGGCTGGTTGGCTGACTGGGTGGCTGGTTGGCTGGCTGACTGGGTGGCTGGTTGGCTGGCTGTCTGACTGGGTGGTTGGCTGGCTGACTGGGTGGCTGGCTGGCTAACTGGGTGGCTGGCTGACTGGGTGGCTGGCTGTCTGGCTGGTTGGCTGGCTGACTGGGTGGCTGGTTGGCTGACTGGGTGGCTGGCTGACTGGGTGGCTGG
>NW_025747043.1:0-73496 GCF_021184085.1 Oncorhynchus gorbuscha
TTGTCTGTCAGACTCCCAGGGCCTGGTGTCTGTCAAGGTAGCATCATGAGAACCAGCCTGGAAAATCAGCTAAAGAAAAGGGGTGTGGTAATCAGTGACTCCTCCCACACCCATCCAACCAATCAAACGCATTTGCTTGGACCGGAGGTGGTGCTCACTAAGATTAGTGTTGCAGGTGCAACAGTGCACGAGTAGAGGGCTGTGAAATCGCTGATTTCTCTCTGGGTTTGAGGTGAACCTACTGCAAGGTAAATGGTCTGTGTGGACCGGAGTACACACTGTCTTTAAGAGAGATAAAGGGACCTGTCACGCAGACTGATGGGTTTAGGAGAGATAAAGGGACCTGTCACGCAGACTGATGGGTTTAGGAGAGATAAGGGGGACCTGTCACGCAGACTGATGGGTTTAGGAGAGATAAAGGGACCTGTCACGCAGACTGATGGGTTTAGGGGAGATAAGGGGGACCTGTCACGCTGAGTGATGGGTTTAGGAGAGATAAAGGGACCTGTCACGCAGACTGATGGGTTTAGGAGAGATAAGGGGACCTGTCACGCAGACTGATGGGTTTAGGAGAGATAAGGGGACCTGTCACGCTGAGTGATGGGTTTAGGAGAGATAAAGGGACCTGTCACGCAGACTGATGGGTTTAGGAGAGATAAGGGGGCCTGTCACGCAGACTGATGGGTTTAGGAGAGATAAGGGGACCTGTCACACAGACTGATGGGTTTAGGAGAGATAAGGGGACCTGTCACGCTGAGTGATGGGTTTAGGAGAGATAAGGGGACCTGTCACGCTGAGTGATGGGTTTAGAAGAGATAAGGGGACCTGTCACGCTGACTGATGGGTTTAGGAGAGATAAGGGGACCTGTCACGCTGAGTGATGGGTTTAGAAGACATAATTGGCTGTTTGGTGGGAAAGAGCTAATTCTAGAGTTAGAACCGTGTGCCGAGGCCTGTTTTCCTGCACCTGGCTACCTGGACCGGTCTAGATGGACCTGTCTGCCTGGACCTGTCTAGATGGAACTGTCAATATGGACCTGTCAATATGGACCTGTCTACCTGGACCTGTCTAGATGGACCTGTCTGCCTGGACCTGTCTACCTGGACCTGTCTACCTGGACCTGTCTGCCTGGACCTGTCTAGATGGACCTGTCTACCTGGACCTGTCTAGATGGACCTGTCTAGATGGACCTGTCAATATGGACCTGTCTAGATGGACCTGTCAATATGGACCTGTCTGCCTGGACCTGTCTACCTGGACCTGTCTGCCTGGACCTGTCTGCCTGGACCTGTCTAGATGGACCTGTCTAGATGGACCTGTCAATATGGACCTGTCTAGGTGGACCTGTCTAGATGGACCTGTCTACCTGTACCTGTCTGCCTGGACCTGTCTAGATGGACCTGTCTACCTGGACCTGTCTGCCTGGACCTGTCTAGATGGACCTGTCTACATGGACCTGTCTAGATGGACCTGTCTACCTGGACCTGTCTACCTGGACCTGTCTATATGGACCTGTCAATATGGACCTGTCTAGATGGACCTGTCTACCTGGACCTGTCTAGATGGACCTGTCTACCTGGACCAGTCTAGATGGACCTGTCTACCTGGACCTGTCAATATGGACCTGTCAATATGGACCTGTCTAGATGGACCTGTCTACCTGGACCTGTCTACCTGGACCTGTCAATATGGACCTGTCTAGATGGACCAGTCTAGATGGACCTGTCTATATGGACCTGTCTAGATGGACCTGTCTACCTGGACCTGTCTACCTGGACCTGTCTACCTGGACCTGTCAATATGGACCTGTCTATATGGACCAGTCTAGATGGACCTGTCTGCCTGGACCAGTCTAGATGGACTTGTCTACCTGGACCTCTCAATATGGACCTGTCAATATGGACCTGTATAGATGGACCTGTCTAGATGGACTTGTCTAGATGGACCTGTCTACCTGTACCTGTCTAGATGGACCTGTCTACCTGGACCTGTCTAGATGGACCTGTCTACCTGGACCTGTCTACCTGGACCTGTCTAGATGGACCTGTCTAGATGGACCTGGTTAACAGTCTGTAAGGCAGTATAAAACCCTCTGGCCACAGCGTGGTTAGCAGTCTGTAAGGCAGTATAAAACCCTCTGGCAGCAGCGTGGTTAGCAGTCTGTAAGGCAGTATAAAACCCTCTGGCAGCAGCGTGGTTAGCAGTCTGTAAGGCAGTATAAAACCCTCTGGCAGCAGCGTGGTTAGCAGTCTGTAAGGCAGTATAAAACCCTCTGGCAGCAGCGTGGTTAGCAGTCTGTAAGGCAGTATAAAACCCTCTGGCAGCAGCGTGGTTAGCAGTCTGTAAGGCAGTATAAAACCCTCTGGTAGCAGCGTGGTTAGCAGTCTGTAAGGCAGTATAAAACCCTCTGGCAGCAGCGTGGTTAGCAGTCTGTAAGGCAGTATAAAACCCTCTGGCAGCAGCGTGGTTAGCAGTCTGTAAGGCAGTATGTAGCAGGAGTGAAGAGGTATCATTAAAATGGGCCTCTGCCTCTTTAAGTAAGGTTCTACTCTCTGGGCGCTGATTCTTCACGCCTCGCTTGGTGCCCATCTCTCCTCCCCCTCTCTCTCTCTCACTCACTCTCTCTCTCTCTCCTCCCCCTCTCCCCCCCCCCTCTCTCTCTCCTACCCCTCTCTCTCTCCTCCCCCTCTCTCTCTCTCTGTCTCTCTCTTTCTCTCTCTCTCTCCTCCCCCCTCTCTCTCTCTCTCGCTCTCTCTCTCTCTCTCTCTCTCCTCCCCCTCTCTCTCGCTCTCTCTCTCTGTCTCTCTCTTTCTCTCTCTCTCTCGCTCTCTCTCTCCTCCCCTCTCTGTCTCTCTCTCGCTCTCTCTCTCCCTTTCACTCCCTCTCTCTGTTTCTCCTTTCTCTCTCTCTCTCTCTCTCTCTCTCTCTCTCTCCCTCCCTTTCTCTCTCTGTCTCTCTCTCTCATCTCTCTCTCTCTGTGTCTTCTTTTCTCTCTCCCCCTCTGTCTCTCTCTCCCTTTCTCTCACCCCCCCACCCCCTCTCTCTCTCTCCCTTTTGCCTAAACAGCGCAGTGGAGACACACACACAGTGTCTCTCTCACACACACACACACACACACACGCACGCACACGCACACACACACTGTGTCTCACACACCCCACACACACACACACACACACACACACATACAACAATCTGGTTAGGAGCAGGCAGTCAGGAAGAAACAGTAAGGTTAGGATCAGGCAGTCAGGTAGAAACAGTCTGGTTAGGAGCAGGCAGTCAGTGAGAAACAGTCAGGTTAGGAGCAGGCAGTCAGTGAGAAACAGTCAGGTTAGGAGCAGGCAGTCAGTGAGAAACAGTCAGGTTAGGAGCAGGCAGTCAGGAAGAAACAGTCAGGTTAGGAGCAGGCAGTCAGGAAGAAACAGTCAGGTTAGGAGCAGGCAGTCAGTGAGAAACAGTCAGGTTAGGAGCAGGCAGTCAGTGAGAAACAGTCAGGTTAGGAGCAGGCAGTCAGGTAGAAACAGTCAGGTTAGGAGCAGGCAGTCAGTGAGAAACAGTCAGGTTAGGAGCAGGCAGTCTGGAAGAAACAGTCAGGTTAGGAGCAGGCAGTCAGGTAGAAACAGTCAGGTTAGGAGCAGGCAGTCAGGAAGAAACAGTCAGGTTAGGAGCAGGCAGTCAGGTAGAAACAGTCAGGTTAGGAGCAGTCAGTCAGGTAGAAACAGTCAGGTTAGGATCAGGCAGTCAGTGAGAAACAGTCAGGTTAGGAGCAGTCAGTCAGGAAGAAACAGTCAGGTTAGGATCAGGCAGTCAGGTAGAAACAGTCAGGTTAGGAGCAGTCAGTCAGGTAGAAACAGTCAGGTTAGGATCAGGCAGTCAGTGAGAAACAGTCAGGTTAGGAGCAGTCAGTCAGGAAGAAACAGTCAGGTTAGGATCAGGCAGTCAGTGAGAAACAGTCAGGTTAGGAGCAGTCAGTCAGTGAGAAACAGTCAGGTTAGGAGCAGGCAGTCAGGTAGAAACAGTCAGGTTAGGATCAGGCAGTCAGTGAGAAACAGTCAGGTTAGGATCAGGCAGTCAGTGAGAAACAGTCAGGTTAGGAGCAGGCAGTCAGGAAGAAACAGTCAGGTTAGGAGCAGGCAGTCAGGTAGAAACAGTCGGGTTAGGAGCAGGCAGTCAGCGAGAAACAGTCAGGTTAGGATCAGGCAGTCAGTGAGAAACAGTCAGGTTAGGATCAGGCAGTCAGTGAGAAACAGTCAGGTTAGGAGCAGGCAGTCAGCGAGAAACAGTCAGGTTAGGATCAGGCAGTCAGTGAGAAACAGTCAGGTGTGCCAAACAGAATCCACTCCGTTCAGCACCATGGACAGCAGCTGTTCGGAACGCGACAACTACGTGGCAACAACACAGCACCGCATCACAGTCTCTCCACAAAGCGATCCGTGGGCGGTGTTTGACACCCGGTAGTGGCTGGGGAGCGTGGGGGCTGGCTGGCTGTCATCTGTTTCACCGGCACGTTTCACGGAGAGGAGCAGCCAGGCGCCCACCTACCGTTGTTTTTTTTTTTTTTTAAACCTCCAGATTGACTTCCGTTTACGCTTTCACCGCTGTTAGGATCAGCTCACTAGACTGGACAGGACTAAAACATTGAGATTTCTGGAAACAAACCGGGTTTGAAAAAAGGGATATATATATATATATTTTTTTTTCGGTGCATGTGTGTGAGTGAGGGCGCAAAAGAGAGAGGAGAGAGAGAGCGTGTAAGTGCCATGTTGTTTGTGTCGGTGTTTCGGCTAAACCGCCTTATGTGTTTGTGTGTAGCTGGCTATGGGTCTGTATGAGTGTGTGTGAGTGTGTGTGTGTGTGTGTGGAGTGTGTTCGCTCTGGACTGGAGGAGATATCCAAGAAAAATGTCAACGTGTCAACAACAACAACAACAACAACAGAGGCAGGCTAACGGTCGGATGTGTACTTGCCTTTTCTCTCATACCGGGAGATAGAAAAGGCGCTCGTTCATTCAGGAAAGGAGGAGGACGTTACCGGAATACCTAAGAGACGAGTGGAACTGAACCGTCTTCCCGCCCGCCTGTCTGACTGACTCTCTGTCTGCCTGGCTAACGTGAATGAAAATCTTTAGAGGAGGAGGAGAGCGTTTCAATCCACAGCCATCTAGGATTCAATCGGTGAGTTGTTTAGTCTATACATTACGCGTGCACGTTACGTGACAGATAGATTATCGATAGTCTAATCAAAACCATTACAAATGCGCTCTCTAAAATAAAACAAATTAAAACAATACATCTCAATGGTGTTGTTGTTTTTGTTGTTGTTGTGTTATTAGACGGATGAAGATGGAGTCATTCCGCCGCTGTGGACGTTAAACGGACGTTAGGTCTGGAGAGGCTGGTTGGAGAAGTTGAGCTGAAAGGAGACTGAACGGGGGAAAGAGGGAGAGGCGGATCGGGTAGCTGACAGGGACACAGACCAGCCCAGCCCTGGATTTCAACAGGAGATTCCAAGAAGAAGAAAGAGGAAGAAGAGAAATATGTGGCGTCACCGCTGCCGCCAGTCTAGTCTGTGGTGGAGTCTTGAGCCAGTGGTCGTTAAAACGACCCGGCTTGATCAGTGAAGCCCCTAGCCTTCTCTCTCTCTCTCTCCCTGTCTCTCTCTCTCCCTCTGCTCTCTACCTCGCTCTTCCTTTCCCTTCTCTTTAAATGTAAATGACATCGGTTTTTTCTCAGTAAGTAAGCTGTCTCGTGACGTGAGATACTCAAAACCGTCAATGAAGATGTTGATGTGTGACCGGGGCGTCCAGATGCTGGTGACCACCGTGGGGGCTTTCGCCGCCTTCAGCCTCATGACGATAGCGGTCGGGACCGATTACTGGCTGTACTCACGAGGGACGTGCAAAAGCAAAAGCACTAATGACAACGACACAAGCCGGAAGAACGAAGAGGTGATGACTCACTCTGGTCTGTGGCGAACCTGCTGTCTGGAAGGTAAGAGAGAGAGAGAGAGAGAGAGAGAGAGAGAGAGAGAGAGAGAGAGAGAGAGAGAGAGAGAGAGAGAGAGAGAGAGAGAGAGAGAGAGAGAGAGAGAGACAGAGACAGAGAGAGAGAGAGAGAGAGAGAGAGAGAGAGAGAGAGAGAGAGAGAGAGAGAGAGAGAGAGAGAGAGAGAGACAGAGAGAGAGAGAGAGAGAGAGAGAGAGAGAGAGAGAGAGAGAGAGAGGGGGGGGTGGTCTGTGGCCAACCTGCTCTCTGGTAGGTAAGAGAGAGAGAGGGGTGGGAGGGTGGTCTGTGGTCAACCTGCTCTCCGGTAGGTAAGAGAGAGAGAGAGCGAGAGAGCGAGAGAGGAGGGAGGGTGGTCTGTGGCCAACCTGCTCTCTGGTAGGTAAGAGAGAGAGGGGAGGGAGGGTGGTCTGTGGCCAACCTGCTCTCTGGTAGGTAAAGAGAGAGAGGGGAGGGAGGGTGGTCTGTGGTCAACCTGCTCTCCGGTAGGTAAGAGAGAGAGAGCGAGAGAGAGAGAGAGAGGAAGGAGGGTGGTCTCTGGCCAACCTACTCTCTGGTAGGTAAGAGAGAGAGAGAGGGAGGGAGGGTGGTCTGTGGCCAACCTGCTCTCTGGTAGGTAAGAGAGAGAGAGGGGAGGGAGGGTGGTCTGTGGTCAACCTGCTCTCTGGTAGGTAAGAGAGACAGAGGGGGAGGGTGGTCTGTGGTCAACCTGCTCTCCGGTAGGTAGAGAGAGAGAGAGAGAGAGAGAGAGAGAGAGAGAGAGAGAGAGAGAGAGAGAGAGAGGGGAGGGTGGTCTGTGGCCAACCTGCTCTCTGGTAGGTAAGAGAGAGAGAGGGGAGGGAGGGTGGTCTGTGGTCAACCTGCTCTCTGGTAGGTAAGAGAGAGAGAGGGGAGGGAGGGTGGTCTGTGGCCAACCTGCTCTCTGGTAGGTAAGAGAGAGAGAGAGGGGAGGGAGGGTGGTCTGTGGTCAACCTGCTCTCTGGTAGGTAAGAGAGAGAGAGAGAGGGGAGGGAGGGTGGTCTGTGGTCAACCTGCTCTCTGGTAGGTAAGAGAGAGAGAGGGGGGGAGGGTGGTCTGTGGTCAACCTGCTCTCTGGTAGGTAAGAGAGACAGAGGGGGAGGGTGGTCTGTGGTCAACCTGCTCTCCGGTAGGTAAGAGAGAGAGAGAGAGAGAGAGAGAGAGAGAGAGAGAGAGAGAGAGAGGAGGGAGGGTGGTCTGTGGCCAACCTGCTCTCTGGTAGGTAAGAGAGAGAGAGGGGAGGGAGGGTGGTCTGTGGTCAACCTGCTCTCTGGTAGGTAAGAGAGAGAGAGGGGAGGGAGGGTGGTCTGTGGCCAACCTGCTCTCTGGTAGGTAAGAGAGAGAGAGAGGGGAGGGAGGGTGGTCTGTGGTCAACCTGCTCTCTGGTAGGTAAGAGAGAGAGAGAGAGGGGAGGGAGGGTGGTCTGTGGTCAACCTGCTCTCTGGTAGGTAAGAGAGAGAGAGGGGGGGAGGGTGGTCTGTGGTCAACCTGCTCTCCGGTAGGTAAGAGAGAGAGAGAGCGAGAGAGAGAGAGGAGGGAGGGTGGTCTGTGGCCAACCTGCTCTCTGGTAGGTAAGAGAGAGAGGGGAGGGAGGGTGGTCTGTGGTCAACCTGCTCTCTGGTAGGTAAGAGAGAGAGAGGGGAGGGAGGGTGGTCTGTGGCCAACCTGCTCTCTGGTAGGTAAGAGAGAGAGAGAGGGGAGGGAGGGTGGTCTGTGACCAACCTGCTCTCTGGTAGGTAAGAGAGAGAGAGGGGAGGGAGGGTGGTCTGTGGTCAACCTGCTCTCCGGTAGGTAAGAGAGAGAGAGAGCGAGAGAGCGAGAGAGGAGGGAGGGTGGTCTGTGGCCAACCTGCTCTCTGGAAGGTAAGAGAGAGAGAGGGGAGGGAGGGTGGTCTGTGGTCAACCTGCTCTTTGGAAGGTAAGAGAGAGAGAGGAGGGGCAGGGCCTGATTAATGCAGGGGCTTACCGGGGCCCTAGCCCCCAGGGTGATCTTGATGAAGAGAAGATATTAAATCTATACAATTGAAATCAATATATTTTTGACTGCACTCTCCAACCAAATGAGCTGCTCTCAATGAGTGTAGATGGCCTGTAACCCCTCTGCTAATCATCAGATGGGTGGGGAGAGGAGGTCAGGGGGCCCATGTGGGTAACTGGGGGGGCCCTGCCTTGTTTGGGTAACTGACTCAGGGCCGGCCCTAGCCTTTTGCCATAGGGGAATATAGAATATGTTTCAGTTTTAAATCGTGTGTTTTTTTCTTCAATTCTACACATTTTGCCATGGGGTGGAGAGTCATTTTTGGCAAGTTTTAAAGCTAATTACCTGCAAATCTACACATTTTGCCATGTCTTATGCCATGTTAAGGATATCTGAGTGAGAGTGTAACAAAATAAATGGGGTTCCCTGGAGGTCAGGGCCCCTGGAGGTCAGGCCCCTGGAGGTCAGGGCCCCTGGAGGTCAGGCCCCTGGAGGTCAGGGCCCCTGGAGGTCAGGGCCCCTGGAGGTCAGGCCCCTGGAGGTCAGGGCCCCTGGAGGTCAGGGCCCCTGGAGGTCAGGCCCCTGGAGGTCAGGTCCCCTGGAAGTCAGGGCCCCTGGAGGTCAGGCCCCTGGAGGTCAGGGCCCCTGGAGGTCAGGGCCCCTGGAAGTCAGGGCCCCTGGAGGTCAGGGCTCCTGGAGGTCAGGGCCCCTGGAGGTCAGGGCCCCTGGAGGTCAGGCCCCTGGAGGTCAGGGACACTGGAAGTCAGACCCATGGAGGTTAGGGCCCCTGGAAGTCAGACCCATGGAGGTCAGGGCCCCTGGAAGTCAGGGCACCTGGAGGTCAGACCCTCCTGGAGGTCAGCCCTACTGGAGGACAGGGCCCCTGGAAGTCAGACCCATGGAGATTAGGGCCCCTAGAGGTCAGGCCCATGGGGGTTAGGGCCCTTTGGAGGTTAGGGCCTTTGGAGGTCAGGCCCCTGGGAGGTTAGGGCCTGGTGTATTCTACTATTCAATTCTGTCTCTCTGTCTATTAGATATAGATCTAGACTAGCAGGACAGGACCCTGTATGGGTGAGACAGTGTGTCCCATTCTGCTGTTCTCTAGTTCCATGGTTCTGCTGTTTCATGGTTCTGCTGTTCTCTAGTTTCACAGTTCTGCGTGTTCTCTAGTTCCATGGTTCTGCTGTTCTCTTGTTCCACGGTTCTGTTGTTTTCTAGTTCCACGGTTCTGCTGTTCTCTAGTAACATGTATCTGCTGTTCTCTAGTTCCACCGTTTTTTTGCGTGTTTTCTAATACTATGGTTCTGCTGTTCTCTAGTTCCATAGTTCTGCTGTTCTCTAGTTCCATGGTTCTGCTGTTCTCTAGTTCCATGGTTCTGCTGTTCCATGGTTCTGCTGTTCTCTAGTTCCACGGTGCTGCTGTTCTCTAGTTCCATGGTTCTGCTGTTCTCTAGTTCCACGGTTCTGCTGTTCTCTAGATTGGACAGACTGACCGTAGCCCCCCTGCACATAGACTATTGCAGCAAAGATACTGGAAGCTGAGACAGTTTGAGGGGTTGAGGGATACCGTGATCCTGTCCGACGATACCCCCGGAGCACAGCCCCCACACCACAAGAGGGATATCAACAGACCACCAATTTACCACCCTGAGACAAAGCTGAGTACAGCCCACAAAGATCTCCTCCTACGGCCCGAGCTCGAGGGGGCGCCGAACCGGACAGAAAGATCACGTCAGTGACTCAACCCACTCAAGTTGAGTATAGTGAAAACAGCCTGGCACGACGTGACGCACCCCTCCTAGGGACGGCGTGGAAGAGCACCAGTAGCGCCAGTGACTCAGCCCCCCCGTAATAGGGTCGGAGGGAGAGAATCCCAGGGGAGAGAGGGGAACCGGCCAGGCAGAGACAGCAAGGGCGGTTCTTTGCTCCAGTGCTTTTCCGTTCACCTTCACACTTCTGGGCTCAGACTACACTCCTGGGCTCAGACTACACTCCTGGGCTCAGACTACACTCCTGGGCTCAGACTACACTCCTGGGCTCAGACTACACTCCTGGGCTCAGACTACACTCCTGGGCTCAGACTACACTCCTGGGCTCAGACTACACTCCTGGGCTCAGACTACACTCCTGGGCTCAGACTACACTCCTGGGCTCAGACTACACTCCTGGGCTCAGACTACACTCCTGGGCTCAGACTACACTCCTGGGCTCAGACTTCACTCCTGGGCTCAGACTACACTCCTGGGCTCAGACTACACTCCTGGGCTCAGACTACGCTCAATCATAGGACCTACTGAAGAGATGAGTCTTCAGTAAAGACTTAAAGGTTGAGACCGAGACCGAGTCTCTCACATGGGTAGGCAGACCGTTCCATAGAAATGGAGCTCTATAGGAGAAAGCCCTGCCTCCAGCTGTCTAGGGGCAGTAAGGTGGCCTGTGTCTCGTGACCGTAGCGTACCTGTAGGTATGTACGGCAGCATCATGATTCTAGCAGCCGTGTTCAGCACTAGCTGAAGTTTATTTAGTTAGCCGGAGAGTATAGCATTGCAGTAGTCTAATGTAGAAGTAATAAAAGCATGGATTTGTTTTTTTCTGCATTTTGGTTTTACAATGTTTGGAAGATTTAAAAAAAAAAGTTGTCCTTGAAACAGTCTTGATATGTTCGTCAAAAGAGAGATCAGGGTCCAGAGTAACGCCGAGTTCCTTCGCAGTTTCATTTTTAGAGACGACTGTACAACCCATCGAGATGAATCGACAGATCCAACAGCAGATGCCCTGGACATAGAGACATAGAGAGGTTTTCATTCTCTATTTTGGTTAGGCCAGGGTGTGACTAGCGTGGCCATTCTATGTTCTTTATTTCTATGTTTTCTATTTCTTTGTTGTTTGGCGGTGTGGTTCTCAATCAGAGGCAGTTGTCTATCGTTGTTGTCTGATTGAGAATCATACTTAGGCAGCTGTCTATCGTTGTTGTCTGATTGAGAATCATACTTAGGCAGCTGTCTATCGTTGTCTCCGATTGAGAATCATACTTAGGCAGCTGTCTATCGTTGTCTCCGATTGAGAATCATACTTAGGCAGCTGTCTATCATTGTCTCCGATTGAGAATCATACTTAGGCAGCTTTTTCCCCCACCTGTGCTTTGTGGGTAGTTGTTTTCTGTTTTGTGTTTCTACACCTGACAGAACTTCTTTGTTATTGTTTTCTAGACATTAACATCGTGAACACGTACCGCGCTGCGCTTTGGCCCACTCCCTCTTCTTCAGATGAGCGTTACAGTTTCTTGGGACCTCTCATCTCTGTTTTCTCCGAGTTTTTAAAAGGAAACCATTTGCTGCCATCCTGACACTTCCTTATGTCTGAAAACACTTTGCTTCCGGCGAGGGCCATAACTAGAGAACAGCAGAACCATGGAACTAGAGAACAGCAGAACATGGAACTAGAGAACAGCAGAACTGTGGGCCGTTTTATCGAAATGTACAGCTGTTGGTCTTCCGCATAGCAGTGAGAGTTAACACTATGTTTCCAAATGACATCACTAAGAGGTAAAAATATATAGTGGAAACAAAAGTGGTCCTAAAACGGAACCTTGAGGAACACCAAACAGGAAGTTGGATCAATCCCTTCAAACTTGCATGTCAGGAAGTTTTCACAAAACAATTCTTAGCTAAAGATTTTTTTATTTTATGTTGGTAACCAGTTTCATACTGAAGTCAAAGTTCCTTGGCTGTTCCTTTTGTACATGTGAAACGAAGCCAAGCATCAAACAGTCCTTCTCCCTCCCTATAAATTCCCTTTTCCTCTCACTCATTCAGTTTACTATGGGCACGCAATTCATCCAAAGTATTCTGCTGAGGCCTAACAGGTTAAAACGGGAACGTTTTTTCATCCAAAAATTAAAAGAGCGCCCCTATATGAATGTGGTTAATGAACAGGAAGAATACACACAAAATGTGAACGTTTGTATATTCAACATTTTGTAACCAGTGAAAATGTTTACTTTTCAACTCGAACAGAATTGAGCCTCGTTTTCAAATGATTCCTTCTTCTTCTTCTTCTTCTACCTTTTCCAGATGTGCAGATTCTCATCGCTTCATACTTCATTCTGTCCTATTTAATTCTGTTAGATTACATCGTGTTTTTCACTATAAACTAGGTGTGTCTTGACTGTGATACGGGGCTTAGGGGGAAATAAGAGCGTCTCGTCTGCTGAATGAACAAAACAAGGCTTTGCCATTACGCAGCCAGAGGCTTCTACTCTACAAGCAAGGGCCACACCGCTGAGATCAGTGCTTCTTTCTCTTTTGTTTTTTAAGTTCGTGTTCCGAGATATAATATCACCAGTTACAGCTTCGATAAATGAATCTTAAAATGGCACTTTTATTTTTTTTCATTGACTGAATATATATATATATATTATATGGGGAAATTGAGCAATCAGGATTCATTTTCTGTAATGGTTATGATAAATGAGGCCTTGTTGTACACTGTTGGTATATAGATAAGCACATATTAGTCTTGCAGTGCAGGTCTTGTGTTCTAAAAATAGATTCTTCTTCTTTGTTTTTTTTAAGGGTAGTACTACAGTACTCCATCAGTCAATGAAAAAAGGTCAAATGTCGCTGGGTATCTCGCGGCTGGGTTTCCCTTTGTTAAATCGTGATAGTTTTTGCCATATCGTCAGAGCTGGAATCGATCTTAGTCATGTATTTGACGCTTTGCCCGTTTTATGGCTCGTCGAGAAAGTCGCAGCGGGATTTCTTATGAGCGCCCGGATTAGTGTCCTCCTTGAAAAGCGGCAAATATACACTTAAACTCAGTGCGGCTGTTGCCTGTAATCCATGGCTTCTGGTTGAGGTATGTACGTACGGTCACTGTGGGGATGACGTCATCGGTGCACTTATTAATGAAGCCGGTGACTGATGTGGTGGACTCCTCAATGCCATTGGATGAATCACAGAATGATGAATGAATGAATCCAGTCTGTGATATAGCAAAACCGTCCTGTAGCTTTTAGCATCCGCTTCATCTGACCACTTCCGCGTTGAGCGACTCTGTGTGTCCAGTAAAAGGGGATCGAGGGTTTTGTCGCATGTAGTTGCATAGGTGAAATGCTGGGGAGAAAAAAACGAGGTCAAACGGATTCTGTAGTGACGTCTCTAGCACTGAGATGCAGTGCCTTAGTGTGCTGCGATACAGCCTGGAATCGAACCAGGGTCTGTAGTGACGTCTCTAGCACTGAGATGCAGTGCCTTAGAGTGCTGCGATACAGCCTGGATTCGCACCAGGGTCTGTAGTGACGTCTCTAGCACTGAGATGCAGTGCCTTAGAGTGCTGCGATACAGCCTGGAATCGAACCAGGGTCTGTAGTGACGTCTCTAGCACTGAGATGCAGTGCCTTAGAGTGCTGCGATACAGCCTGGAATCGAACCAGGGTCTGTAGTGACGTCTCTAGCACTGAGATGCAGTGCCTTAGAGTGCTGCGATACAGCCTGGATTCGAACCAGGGTCTGTAGTGACGTCTCCAGCACTGAGATGCAGTGCCTTAGAGTGCTGCGATACAGCCTGGAATCGAACCAGGGTCTGTAGTGACGTCTCCAGCACTGAGATGCAGTGCCTTAGAGTGCTGCGATACAGCCTGGATTCGAACCAGGGTCTGTAGTGACGTCTCTAGCACTGAGATGCAGTGCCTTAGAGTGCTGCGATACAGCCTGGATTCGAACCAGGGTCTGTAGTGACGTCTCCAGCACTGAGATGCAGTGCCTTAGAGTGCTGCAATACAGCCTGGAATCGAACCAGGGTCTGTAGTGACGTCTCCAGCACTGAGATGCAGTGCCTTAGAGTGCTGCGATACAGCCTGGAATCGAACCAGGGTCTGTAGTGACGTCTCTAGCACTGAGATGCAGTGCCTTAGAGTGCTGCGATACAGCCTGGAATCGAACCAGGGTCTGTAGTGACGTCTCTAGCACTGAGATGCAGTGCCTTAGAGTGCTGCGATACAGCCTGGAATCGAACCCGGGTCTGTAGTGACGTCTCTAGCACTGAGATGCAGTGCCTTAGAGTGCTGCGATACAGCCTGGAATCGAACCAGGGTCTGTAGTGACGTCTCTAGCACTGAGATGAAGTGCCTTAGAGTGCTGCGATACAGCCTGGAATCGAACCAGGGTCTGTAGTGACGTCTCTAGCACTGAGATGCAGTGCCTTAGAGTGCTGCGATACAGCCTGGAATCGAACCAGGGTCTGTAGTGACGCCTCCAGCACTGAGATATAGTGCCTTAGACCGCTGCGATACAGCCTGGAATAGAACCAGGGTCTGTAGTGACGCCTCCAGCACTGAGATATAGTGCCTTAGACCGCTGCGATACAGCCTGGAATAGAACCAGGGTCTGTAGTGACGCCTCTAGCACTGAGATACAATGCCTTAGACCGCATGCGATACAGCCTGGAATTGAACCAGGGTCTGTAGTGACGCCTCTAGCACTGAGATACAATGCCTTAGACCGCATGCGATACAGCCTGGAATTGAACCAGGGTCTGTAGTGACGCCTCCAGCACTGAGATACAGTGCCTAAAACCCCATGCTCCACTCTTCAGACCCATGTTCACCAATAGAACAGCGGGCGATGGGGGTCTATTTTCTCGCCGACTGAATCTCGTCAGGATGCAGCCTCAACTGCCCCTCTCTTTCGCCGCCGCTTCCTCTTTTCGAGTCCCGGGGCCTAGGGCCTGGTCTATAGTAAACAGAACGTCCTAAGGATTAGGACCTGGTCTAGAATAAGCAGAAACGTCCTGGGGATTCTGGGATTAGGGCCTGGTGTAGAGTAAACAGAACGTCCTGGGGATTAGGGCCTGGTCTAGAGTAAGCAGAACGTCCAGAGTCCCGGGGATTAGGGCCTGGTCCAGAGTAAAGAGAACATCTAGAATCCCGGGGATTAGGGCCTTGTCTAGAGTAAACAGAAAGTCCAGGGGATTAGGGCCTGGTCTAGAGTAAGCAGAACATCCAGAGTCCCAGGGATTAGGGCCTTGGCTAGAGTAAGCAGAAAATCCCGGGATTAGGCTTTGGTCTAAAGTAAGCAGAATGTCCAGAGACCCGGGGATTAGGACCTGGTCTAGAGTAAACAGAACGTCCCGTGGATTAGGGCATGGTCTAGAGTAAACAGAACGTCCCGTGGATTAGGGCCTGGTCTAGAGTAAACAGAACGTCCCGTGGATTAGGGCATGGTCTAGAGTAAACAGAACGTCCCAGGGATTAGGGCATGGTCTAGAGTAAACAGAACGTCCCGGGGATTAGGGCCTGGTCTAGAGTAAACAGAACGTCCAGGGGATTAGGGTCTGGTCTAGAGTAAACAGAACGTCCAGTGTCCCGGGGATTAGGGCCTGGTCTAGTGTAAGCAGAATGTCCAGAGTCCCGGTGATGAAGGCCTGGTCGAGAGTAAGCAAAACTTCCCGGGGGATTAGGGCCTGGTCTAGAGTAAGCAGAACATCCAGAGTCCCGGGGATTAGGGCCTTGGCTAGAGTAAGCAGAACATCCCGGGGATTAGGCTCTGGTCTAAAGTAAGCAGAATGTCCAGAGACCCGGGGATTAGGGCCTGGTCCTGAGTAAACAGAACATCTAATGTCCCGGGGATTAGGGCCTGGTCTAGAGTAAACAGAACATTCTGGGGATTAGGGCCTGGTCTAGAGTAAACAGAACATTCCGGGGATTAGGGCCTGGTCTAGAGTAAACAGAACATCTAATGTCCCGGGGATTAGGGCCTGGTCTAGAGTAAACAGAACATTCCGGGGATTAGGGCCTGGTCTAGAGTAAACAGAACATCTAGTGTCGCGGGGATTAGGACCTGGTCTAGAGTAAACAGAACATCTAGTGTCCCGGGGATTAGGGCCTGGTCTAGAGTAAACAGAACGTCTAGTGTCCCGGGGATTAGGGCCTGGTCTAGAGTAAACAGAACATCTAGTGTCCCGGGGATTAGGGCCTGGTCTAGAGTAAACAGAACATCTAGCGTCCCGGGGATTAGGGCCTGGTCTAGAGTAAACAGAACGTCTAGTGTCCCGGGGATTAGGGCCTGGTCTAGAGTAAACAGAACATCTAGTGTCCCGGGGATTAGGACCTGGTCTAGAGTAAACAGAACATCTAGTGTCCCGGGGATTAGGGCCTGGTCTAGAGTAAACAGAACATCTAGTGTCCCGGGGATTAGGACCTGGTCTAGAGTAAACAGAACATCTAGTGTCCCGGGGATTAGGACCTGGTCTAGAGTAAACAGAACATCTAGTGTCCCGGGGATTAGGGCCTGGTCTAGAGTAAACAGAACGTCCCGGGGATTAGGACCTGGTCTAGAGTACACAGAACGTCCCGGGGATTAGGGCCTGGTCTAGAGTACACAGAACGTCCCGGGGATTAGGGCCTGGTCTAGAGTACACAGAACGTCTCGGGGATTAGGGCCTGGTCTAGTGTAAACAGAACGTCCCGGGGATTAGGGCCTGGTCTAGTGTAAACAGAACGTCCCGGGGATTAGGGCCTGGTCTAGTGTAAACAGAACGTCCCGGGGATTAGGGTCTGGTCTAGTGTAAACAGAACGTCCCGGGGATTAGGGCCTGGTCTAGAGTTAGCAGAACGTCCCGGGGATTAGGGCCTGGTCTAGAGTAAACAGAACGTCCCGGGGATTAGGGCCTGGTCTAGAGTTAGCAGAACGTCCCGGTGATTAGGGCCTGGTCTAGAGTTAGCAGAACGTCCCGGGGATTAGGGCCTGGTCTAGAGTAAACAGAACGTCCCGGGGATTAGGGCCTGGTCTAGAGTTAGCAGAACGTCCTGGGGATTAGGGCCTGGTCTAGAGTAAACAGAACGTCCTGGGGATTAGGGCCTGGTCTAGAGTTAGCAGAATGTCCTGGGGGTTAGGGCCTGGTCTAGAGTAAACAGAACGTCCTGGGGATTAGAGCCTGGTCTAGAGTAAGCAGAACGTCCCGAGGATTAGGGCCTGGTCTAGAGTTAGCAGAACGTCCCGGGGATTAGGGCCTGGTCCTGAGTAAGCAGAACATCTAGCGTCCCGGAGATTAGGGCCTGGTCTAGAGTAAGCAGAACGTCCCGAGGATTAGGGCCTGGTCTAGAGTAAACAGAACATCTAGAGTCCCGGGAATTAGTGCCTGGTCTAGAAAACATAGAGAGGGATTGGAAGAGAGAGAGAGACGGAGTGGTAGAGATAGAGAGAAAGGGAGAGAGAATGTAGCACACTAAGCACTCAGAAGAAACAAGCGGTCCAATTTGCTCTGCTTTTCCAACCCACCTCCTCTCCTCCTCTCTTCCTCCTCTCTTCCTCCTCTCTTCCTCCTCTCCTCCTCCTCTCTCCTCCTCTCTTCCTCCTCTCCTCCTCTCCCCTCCTCCTCTTCTCCTCCTCCTTTCCTCCTCCTCTCCTCCTCCATGACATTCATCGAATTCATGACTGAACACAGAACAGATCACATGTAGTGTGTGTGGTGTATAGAAGAGCCTCCCTCCCTCTGTTTCCTCTCCTTTAATGGACGAAATGTGTCCTCGTTCATTCAACATCAGTCAAATACACTGTTTTTATCTCAGACCGCGCAGACACACACACAAAGATGCAGAACAGAACAGAATGGCTTGTTTCTGGTCGGCTGCAGCGAGAAGTTGAATAATTAACACGTTTGTAGCCTTTGTCCTGCTACAACTCCAGTCCTAGTTCTGATAGAACCAGTGCCTCGGTCCTGCTACAACGGCAGTCCTAGTTCTGATATAACCAGTGCCTCGGTCCTGCTACAACAGCAGTCCTAGTTCTGATAGAACCCGTGCCTCGGTCCTGCTACAACGCCAGTCCTAGTTCTGATAGAACCCGTGCCTCGGTCCTGCTACAACACCAGTCCTAGTTCTGATAGAACCCGTGCCTCGGTCCTGCTACAACGCCAGTCCTAGTTCTGATAGAACCCGTGCCTCGGTCCTGCTACAACGCCAGTCCTAGTTCTGATAGAACCCGTGCCTCGGTCCTGCGACAACGGCAGTCCTAGTTCTGATAGAACCCGTGCCTCGGTCCTGCTACAACGGCAGTCCTAGTTCTGATAGAACCTGTGCCTCGGTCCTGCTACAACGGCAGTCCTAGTTCTGATAGAACCCGTGCCTCGGTCCTGCTACAACGGCAGTCCTAGTTCTGATAGAACCCGTGCCTCGGTCCTGCTACAACGGCAGTCCTAGTTCTGATAGAACCCGTGCCTCGGTCCTGCTACAACGCCAGTCCTAGTTCTGATAGAACCCGTGCCTCGGTCCTGCTACAACGGCAGTCCTAGTTCTGATAGAACCCGTGCCTCGGTCCTGCTACAACGGCAGTCCTAGTTCTGATAGAACCCGTGCCTCGGTCCTGCTACAACGGCAGTCCTAGTTCTGATAGAACCCGTGCCTCGGTCCTGCTACAACGGCAGTCCTAGTTCTGATAGAACCCGTGCCTCGGTCCTGCTACAACGGCAGTCCTAGTTCTGATAGAACCCGTGCCTCGGTCCTGCTACAACGCCAGTCCTAGTTCTGATAGAACCCGTGCCTCGGTCCTGCTACAACGGCAGTCCTAGTTCTGATAGAACCCGTGCCTCGGTCCTGCGACAACGGCAGTCCTAGTTCTGATAGAACCCGTGCCTCGGTCCTGCTACAACGGCAGTCCTAGTTCTGATAGAACCTGTGCCTCGGTCCTGCTACAACGGCAGTCCTAGTTCTGATAGAACCCGTGCCTCGGTCCTGCTACAACGGCAGTCCTAGTTCTGATAGAACCCGTGCCTCGGTCCTGCTACAACGGCAGTCCTAGTTCTGATAGAACCCGTGCCTCGGTCCTGCTACAACGCCAGTCCTAGTTCTGATAGAACCCGTGCCTCGGTCCTGCTACAACGGCAGTCCTAGTTCTGATAGAACCCGTGCCTCGGTCCTGCTACAACGGCAGTCCTAGTTCTGATAGAACCCGTGCCTCGGTCCTGCTACAACGGCAGTCCTAGTTCTGATAGAACCCGTGCCTCGGTCCTGCTACAACGGCAGTCCTAGTTCTGATAGAACCCGTGCCTCGGTCCTGCTACAACGGCAGTCCTAGTTCTGATAGAACCCGTGCCTCGGTCCTGCTACAACGCCAGTCCTAGTTCTGATAGAACCCGTGCCTCGGTCCTGCTACAACGGCAGTCCTAGTTCTGATAGAACCCGTGCCTCGGTCCTGCTACAACGGCAGTCCTAGTTCTGATAGAACCCGTGCCTCGGTCCTGCTACAACGGCAGTCCTAGTTCTGATAGAACCCGTGCCTCGGTCCTGCGACAACGGCAGTCCTAGTTCTGATAGAACCCGTGCCTCGGTCCTGCTACAACGGCAGTCCTAGTTCTGATAGAACCCGTGCCTCGGTCCTGCTACAACGGCAGTCCTAGTTCTGATAGAACCCGTGCCTCGGTCCTGCTACAACGGCAGTCCTAGTTCTGATAGAACCCGTGCCTCGGTCCTGCTACAACGGCAGTCCTAGTTCTGATAGAACCCGTGCCTCGGTCCTGCTACAACGGCAGTCCTAGTTCTGATAGAACCCGTGCCTCGGTCCTGCTACAACGGCAGTCCTAGTTCTGATAGAATCCGTGCCTCGGTCCTGCTACAACGCCAGTCCTAGTTCTGATAGAACCCGTGCCTCGGTCCTGCTACAACGGCAGTCCTAGTTCTGATAGAACCCGTGCCTCGGTCCTGCTACAACGGTAGTCCTAGTTCTGATAGAACCCGTGCCTCGGTCCTGCTACAACGGCAGTCCTAGTTCTGATAGAACCCGTGCCTCGGTCCTGCTACAACGGCAGTCCTAGTTCTGATAGAACCCGTGCCTCGGTCCTGCGACAACGGCAGTCCTAGTTCTGATAGAACCCGTGCCTCGGTCCTGCTACAACGGCAGTCCTAGTTCTGATAGAACCCGTGCCTCGGTCCTGCTACAACGCCAGTCCTAGTTCTGATAGAACCCGTGCCTCGGTCCTGCTACAACGCCAGTCCTAGTTCTGATAGAACCCGTGCCTCGGTCCTGCTACAACAGCAGTCCTAGTTCTGATAGAACCCGTGCCTCGGTCCTGCGACAACGGCAGTCCTAGTTCTGATAGAACTATGAAGTACAGTATGGAGGAAGTATTCCATATGAAGTACAGTATGGAGGAAGTATTCCATATGAAGTACAGTATGGAGGAAGTATTCCATATGAAGTACAGTATGGAGGAAGTATTCCATATGAAGTACAGTATGGAGGAAGTATTCTGTATGAAGTACAGTATGGAGGAAGTATTCTGTATGAAGTACAGTATGGAGGAAGTATTCTGTATGAAGTACAGTATGGAGGAAGTATTCCATATGAAGTACAGTATGGAGGAAGTATTCCATATGAAGTACAGTATGGAGGAAGTATTCCATATGAAGTACAGTATGGAGGAAGTATTCCATATGAAGTACAGTATGGAGGAAGTATTCCATATGAAGTACAGTATGGAGGAAGTATTCCATATGAAGTACAGTTTGGAGGAAGTATTCCATATGAAGTACAGTATGGAGGAAGTATGTCACAGGCCATTCAGGAAGTATTCCATATGAAGTACAGTATGGAGGAAGTATTCCATATGAAGTACAGTATGGAGGAAGTATGTCACAGGCCGTTCAGGAAGTATTCCATATGAAGTACAGTATGGAGGAAGTATTCCATATGAAGTACAGTATGGAGGAAGTATTCCATATGAAGTACAGTATGGCGGAAGTATTCTGTATGAAGTACAGTATGGAGGAAGTATGTCACAGGCCATTCAGGAAGTATTCTGTATGAAGTACAGTATGGAGGAAGTATTCCATATGAAGTACAGTATGGAGGAAGTATTCCATATGAAGTACAGTATGGAGGAAGTATTCTGTATGAAGTACAGTATGGAGGAAGTATTCCATATGAAGTACAGTATGTAGGAAGTATTCCGTATGAAGTACAGTATGGAGGAAGTATTCCGTATGAAGTACAGTATGGAGGAAGTATTCCATATGAAGTACAGTATGGAGGAAGTATTTAGACCCCTTCACCACCTTTTAAAAAAATGTTAAATAGTTTTTTTCCCCTCATCAATCCACACACACTCCCCCATAATGACATCACAATACCCCCAAAATGACATCACTATACCCCATAATGACACCACAATACCCCATAAGGACACCACAATACCCCATAATGACCAAGCGAAGCCAGATTTTTTTTTTTTAGTTTTCCAAAACAAACCCTGAAAATATCACATTTACATTAGTATTCAGATCCTTTACTCTGTACTTTGTTGAAACACCTTTGTCAGCGATTACAGCCTCAAGTCTTCTTGGGTTTGAAGTTACAAGCTTGGCACACCTGTATTTGGGGAGTTTCTCCCATTCTTCTCTGCAGATCCTCTCAATCTCTGTCAGGTTGGATGGGGAACTTCGCTGCACAGCTATTTTCAGGTCTCTCCAGAGATGTTCGATCGGGTTCAAAGTCTGGGCTCTGGCTGGGCTTCTCAAGGACATTCAGAGATTTGTCCCGAAGCCACTCCTGCGTTGCCTTGGCCGTGTGGTTAAGGTCGTTGGAAGGTGAACCTTCACCCCAGTCTGAGTTCCTGAGCGCTCTGAAGCAGGTTTCATCAAGGATCTCTCTGTACTATGCTTCGTTAATCTTTCCCTCTCCCAGTCCTTGCCGCTGAAAAACATCCCCACAGCATGATGCTGCCACCACCATGCTTCACCGTAGGGATGGTGCCAGGTTTCCTCCAGACGTGACGCTTGGCATTCAGGCCACAAAGTTCAATCTTGGTTTCATCAGACCAGAGAATCTTGTTACTCATCGTCTGAGAGTCTTTAGGTGCCTTTTGGCAAACTCCAAGAGGGCTGTCATGTGCCTTTTACTGAGGAGCGGCTTCCGTCTGGCCACTAGACCATAAAGGCCTGATTGGTGGAGTCCTTTTGAGATGGGATAACCTTCCAGAAGGACAACCATTTCCACAGAGGAACTCTGGAGCTCTGTCAGAGTGACCATCAGGTTCTTGCTCACCTCCCTGACCAAGGCCTTTCTCCACCGATTGCGCAGTTTTGCCAGGCGGCCAGCACTAGGAAGAGTCCCGGGGATTAGGGCCTGGTCCTGAGTAAACAGAACATCTAGTGTCCCGGGGTTTAGGGCCTGGTCTAGAATAATCAGAACGTCCCGGGGATTAGGGCCTGGTTTAGAGTAAACATAACATCCCGGGGATTAGGGCCTGGTCTAGAGTAAGCAGAACGTCCCAGGGATTAGGGCCTGGTCTAGAGTAAACAGAACATTCCGGGGATTAGGGCCTGGTCTAGAGTAAACAGAACATTCCGGGGATTAGGGCCTGGTCTAGAGTAAACAGAACGTCCCTGGGTTTAGGGCCTGGTCTAGAGTAAACAGAACATTCTGGGGATTAGTGCCTGGTCTAGAGTAAACAGAACATCTAGTGTCCCGGGGATTAGGGCCTGGTCTAGAGTAAACAGAACGTCCCTGGGTTTAGGGCCTGGTCTAGAGTAAACAGAACATTCTGGGGATTAGTGCCTGGTCTAGAGTAAACAGAACATCTAGTGTCCCGGGGATTAGGGCCTGGTCTAGAGTAAACAGAACATTCCGGGGATTAGGGCCTGATCTAGAGTAAACAGAACATCCCGGGGATTAGGGCCTGGTCTAGAGTAAACAGAACATCTAGTGTCCCGGGGTTTAGGGCCTGGTCTAGAGTAATCAGAACGTCCCGGGGATTAGGGCCTGGTCTAGAGTAATCAGAACGTCCCGGGGATTAGGGCCTGGTCTAGTGTAAACAGAATGTCCCGGGGATTAGGACCTGGTCTAGAGTTAGCAGAACGTCCCGGGGATTAGGGCCTGGTCTAGAGTTAGCAGAACGTCCCGGGGATTAGGGCCCGGTCTATAGTAAGCAGAACTTCCCGGAGATTAGGGCCTGGTCTAGAGTAAGCAGAACGTCCCGGGGATTAGGGCCTGGTCTAGAGTAAGCAGAACGTCCAGAGTCCCGGGGATTAGGGCCTGGTCTAGAGTAAGCAGAACGTCCCGAGGATTAGGGCCTGGTCTAGAGTAATCAGAACATCCAGTGTCCTGGGGATTAGGGCCTGGTCCTGAGTAAGCAGAATGTCCAGAGTCCCGGTGATGAGGGCGGAAGTATTCTGTATGAAGTACAGTATGGAGGAAGTATTCCATATGAAGTACAGTATGGAGGAAGTATTCTGTATGAAGTACAGTATGGAGGAAGTATTCTGTATGAAGTACAGTATGGAGGAAGTATTCTGTATGAAGTACAGTATGGAGGAAGTATTCCATATGAAGTACAGTATGGAGGAAGTATTCCGTATGAAGTACAGTATGGAGGAAGTATTCTGTATGAAGTACAGTATGGAGGAAGTATTCCATATGAAGTACAGTATGGAGGAAGTATTCCATATGAAGTACAGTATGGAGGAAGTATTCTGTATGAAGTACAGTATGGAGGAAGTATTCTGTATGAAGTACAGTATGGAGGAAGTATTCTGTATGAAGTACAGTATGGAGGAAGTATTCCATATGAAGTACAGTATGGAGGAAGTATTCCGTATGAAGTACAGTATGGAGGAAGTATTCTGTATGAAGTACAGTATGGAGGAAGTATTCTGTATGAAGTACAGTATGGAGGAAGTATTCTGTATGAAGTACAGTATGGAGGAAGTATTCCATATGAAGTACAGTATGGAGGAAGTATTTAGACCCCTTCACCACCTTTAAAAAAAATGTTAAATAGTTTTTTTCCCCTCATCAATCCACACACACTCCCCCATAATGACATCACAATACCCCCAAAATGACATCACTATACCCCATAATGACACCACAATACCCCATAAGGACACCACAATACCCCATAATGACCAAGCGAAGCCAGATTTTTTTTTTTTTTAGTTTTCCAAAACAAACCCTGAAAATATCACATTTACATTAGTATTCAGATCCTTTACTCTGTACTTTGTTGAAACACCTTTGTCAGCGATTACAGCCTCAAGTCTTCTTGGGTTTGAAGTTACAAGCTTGGCACACCTGTATTTGGGGAGTTTCTCCCATTCTTCTCTGCAGATCCTCTCAATCTCTGTCAGGTTGGATGGGGAACTTCGCTGCACAGCTATTTTCAGGTCTCTCCAGAGATGTTCGATCGGGTTCAAAGTCTGGGCTCTGGCTGGGCTTCTCAAGGACATTCAGAGATTTGTCCCGAAGCCACTCCTGCGTTGCCTTGGCCGTGTGGTTAAGGTCGTTGGAAGGTGAACCTTCACCCCAGTCTGAGTTCCTGAGCGCTCTGAAGCAGGTTTCATCAAGGATCTCTCTGTACTATGCTTCGTTAATCTTTCCCTCTCCCAGTCCTTGCCGCTGAAAAACATCCCCACAGCATGATGCTGCCACCACCATGCTTCACCGTAGGGATGGTGCCAGGTTTCCTCCAGACGTGACGCTTGGCATTCAGGCCACAAAGTTCAATCTTGGTTTCATCAGACCAGAGAATCTTGTTACTCATCGTCTGAGAGTCTTTAGGTGCCTTTTGGCAAACTCCAAGAGGGCTGTCATGTGCCTTTTACTGAGGAGCGGCTTCCGTCTGGCCACTAGACCATAAAGGCCTGATTGGTGGAGTCCTTTTGAGATGGGATAACCTTCCAGAAGGACAACCATTTCCACAGAGGAACTCTGGAGCTCTGTCAGAGTGACCATCAGGTTCTTGCTCACCTCCCTGACCAAGGCCTTTCTCCACCGATTGCGCAGTTTTGCCAGGCGGCCAGCACTAGGAAGAGTCCCGGGGATTAGGGCCTGGTCCTGAGTAAACAGAACATCTAGTGTCCCGGGGTTTAGGGCCTGGTCTAGAATAATCAGAACGTCCCGGGATTAGGGCCTGGTTTAGAGTAAACATAACATCCCGGGATTAGGGCCTGGTCTAGAGTAAGCAGAACGTCCCAGGGATTAGGGCCTGGTCTAGAGTAAACAGAACATTCCGGGGATTAGGGCCTGGTCTAGAGTAAACAGAACATTCCGGGGATTAGGGCCTGGTCTAGAGTAAACAGAACGTCCCTGGGTTTAGGGCCTGGTCTAGAGTAAACAGAACATTCTGGGGATTAGTGCCTGGTCTAGAGTAAACAGAACATCTAGTGTCCCGGGATTAGGGCCTGGTCTAGAGTAAACAGAACGTCCCTGGGTTTAGGGCCTGGTCTAGAGTAAACAGAACATTCTGGGGATTAGTGCCTGGTCTAGAGTAAACAGAACATCTAGTGTCCCGGGGATTAGGGCCTGGTCTAGAGTAAACAGAACATTCCGGGGATTAGGGCCTGATCTAGAGTAAACAGAACATCCCGGGGATTAGGGCCTGGTCTAGAGTAAACAGAACATCTAGTGTCCCGGGGTTTAGGGCCTGGTCTAGAGTAATCAGAACGTCCCGGGGATTAGGGCCTGGTCTAGAGTAATCAGAACGTCCCGGGGATTAGGGCCTGGTCTAGTGTAAACAGAATGTCCCGGGGATTAGGACCTGGTCTAGAGTTAGCAGAACGTCCCGGGGATTAGGGCCTGGTCTAGAGTTAGCAGAACGTCCCGGGGATTAGGGCCCGGTCTATAGTAAGCAGAACTTCCCGGAGATTAGGGCCTGGTCTAGAGTAAGCAGAACGTCCCGGGGATTAGGGCCTGGTCTAGAGTAAGCAGAACGTCCAGAGTCCCGGGGATTAGGGCCTGGTCTAGAGTAAGCAGAACGTCCCGAGGATTAGGGCCTGGTCTAGAGTAATCAGAACATCCAGTGTCCTGGGGATTAGGGCCTGGTCCTGAGTAAGCAGAATGTCCAGAGTCCCGGTGATGAGGGCGGAAGTATTCTGTATGAAGTACAGTATGGAGGAAGTATTCTGTATGAAGTACAGTATGGAGGAAGTATTCTGTATGAAGTACAGTATGGAGGAAGTATTCCATATGAAGTACAGTATGGAGGAAGTATTCCATATGAAGTACAGTATGGAGGAAGTATTCTGTATGAAGTACAGTATGGAGGAAGTATTCTGTATGAAGTACAGTATGGAGGAAGTATTCTGTATGAAGTACAGTATGGAGGAAGTATTCCATATGAAGTACAGTATGGAGGAAGTATTCCGTATGAAGTACAGTATGGAGGAAGTATTCTGTATGAAGTACAGTATGGAGGAAGTATTCTGTATGAAGTACAGTATGGAGGAAGTATTCTGTATGAAGTACAGTATGGAGGAAGTATTCCATATGAAGTACAGTATGGAGGAAGTATTTAGACCCCTTCACCACCTTTAAAAAAAATGTTAAATAGTTTTTTTCCCCTCATCAATCCACACACACTCCCCCATAATGACATCACAATACCCCCAAAATGACATCACTATACCCCATAATGACACCACAATACCCCATAAGGACACCACAATACCCCATAATGACCAAGCGAAGCCAGATTTTTTTTTTTTAGTTTTCCAAAACAAACCCTGAAAATATCACATTTACATTAGTATTCAGATCCTTTACTCTGTACTTTGTTGAAACACCTTTGTCAGCGATTACAGCCTCAAGTCTTCTTGGGTTTGAAGTTACAAGCTTGGCACACCTGTATTTGGGGAGTTTCTCCCATTCTTCTCTGCAGATCCTCTCAAGCTCTGTCAGGTTGGATGGGGAACTTCGCTGCACAGCTATTTTCAGGTCTCTCCAGAGATGTTCGATCGGGTTCAAAGTCGGACAACCATTTCCACAGAGGAACTCTGGAGCTCTGTCAGAGTGACCATCAGGTTCTTGCTCACCTCCCTGACCAAGGCCCTTCTCCACCGATTGCGCAGTTTTGCCAGGCGGCCAGCACTAGGAAGAGTCTTGGTGGTTCCAAACTTCTTCCATTTAATACTGATGGAGGCCACTGTGTTCTTGGGGACCTTCGATGCTGCTAAAATGTTTTGGTACCCTTCCCCAGATCTGTGCCTCGACACAATCCTGTCTCAGAGCTTTTGTCCTCATGGCTTGGTTTTTTCTCTGACATGCACTGTCAACTGTGGGATCTGATATAGACAGGTGTGTGCCTTTCCAAATCATGTCCAATTAATTGAATTTACCACAGGTGGACTCCAATCAAGTTGTAGAAACATCTCAAGGATGATCAATGGAAACAGGATGCACCTGAGCTCAATTTCAAGTCTCATAGCAAAATGGTCTGAATACTGATGTAAATAATAAGCTATTTCAGTTTTTTAATTTTAAAACATTTCTAAAAACCTGTTTTTGCTTTGTCATTATGGGGTATTGTGATGTCATTATGGGGTATTGTGATGTCATTATGGGGTATTGTGATGTCATTATGGGGTATTGTGATGTCGTTATGGGGTATTGTGTGTAGATTGAGGAGGGGGGAAAATGTAATTAATTTTAGAATAAGGCTGTAACAAAATGTCTAGAATGGAGGATCTATGTTACTGTGTATCAGTGGAGGTCTTGTGATGAATGCAGATCTATGTTGTCTAGAATGGAGGATCTATGTTACTGTATATCAGTGGAGGTCTTGTGATGAATACAGATCTATGTTGTCTAGAATGGAGGATCTATGTTACTGTATATCAGTGGAGGTCTTGTGATGAATACAGATCTATGTTGTCTAGAATGGAGGATCTATGTTATATCAGTGGAGATCTTGTGATGAATACAGATCTATGTTGTCTAGAATGGAGGATCTATGTTATATCAGTGGAGGTCTTGTGATGAATGCAGATCTATGTTGTCTAGAATGGAGGATCTATGTTACTGTATATCAGTGGAGGTCTTGTGATGAATACAGATCTATGGTGTCTAGAATGGAGGATCTATGTTATATCAGTGGAGGTCTTGTGATGAATGCAGATCTATGGTGTCTAGAATGGAGGATCTATGTTATATCAGTGGAGGTCTTGTAGCTGTGCTTGGTGTCTGTGTATGAGACAGCCACAATACAGTACTGTGATCCCAGCAGGAGAATGTAGTCCACAGTGACTCCTTCCCTCCTCCTCCTCACCGTGGCCCATAATGCATTGCGGTGGCTGTAGAGGCTCCTGCCCTCAGGTCTCTCTGACCCTTTTTGTGAGGCCTCCTGATGGCTACTGTGTGTGTGTGTGTGTGTGTGCGTGCGTGCGTGCGTGCGTGCGTGCGTTTCTGTGTGTGTGTGTGTGTGTAGAGATCACAGAGACAGCGCGGTGTCGTGACATATTTGTGTCAACCCCCTCTCTCTCTCTCTTTGCCACGTTAGCGTGTGCGACATCGTAAGCGTGTGACGAGGACCACTTCAAAAAATAGAAACATAAACAGATGTATAAATAGAATCGTTCGTCCTCAGGACCTGGGCCAGATGCAGTTGGACATATGGTTTCTTAGCATTTTGGAGATTAATCAAATTTGACCATCGTTTTTAATTTTAAAAAATTAGAATGAAATGAATGCAGCATTACTGGGAGTAGAATGACATGAATGCAGCATTACTGGGAGTAGAATGACATGAATGCAGCATTACTGGGAGTAGAATGACATGAATGCAGCATTACTGGGAGTAGAATGACATGAATGCAGCATTACTGGGAGTAGAATGACATGAATGCAGCATTACTGACAGTAGAATGACATGAATGCAGCATTACTGGGAGTAGAATGACATGAATGCAGCATTACTGGGAGTAGAATGACATGAATGCAGCATTACTGGGAGTAGAATGACATGAATGCAGCATTACTGGGTGTAGAATGACATGAATGCAGCATTACTGGGAGTAGAATGACATGAATGCAGCATTACTGGGAGTAGAATGACATGAATGCAGCATTACTGGGAGTAGAATGAAATTAATGCAGCATTACTGACAGTAGAATGAAATGAATGCAGCATTACTGGGAGTAGAATGACATGAATGCAGCATTACTGGGAGTAGAATGACATGAATGCAGCATTACTGGGAGTAGAATGACATGAATGCAGCATTACTGAGTGTAGAATGACATGAATGCAGCATTACTGGGAGTAGAATGACATGAATGCAGCATTACTGGGAGTAGAATGACATGAATGCAGCATTACTGGGAGTAGAATGACATGAATGCAGCATTACTGAGAGTAGAATGACATGAATGCAGCATTACTGGGAGTAGAATGACATGAATGCAGCATTACTGGGAGTAGAATTAAATGAATGCAGCATTACTCAGTAGAATGAAATGAATGCAGCATTACTGGGAGTAGAATGACATGAATGCAGCATTACTGGGAGTAGAATGACATGAATGCAGCATTACTGGGAGTAGAATGACATGAATGCAGCATTACTGGGAGTAGAATGACATGAATGCAGCATTACTGGGAGTAGAATGACATGAATGCAGCATTACTGGGAGTAGAATGACATGAATGCAGCATTACTGGGAGTAGAATGAAATTAATGCAGCATTACTGGGAGTAGAATGAAATGAATGCAGCATTACTGAGAGTAGAATGAAATTAATGCAGCATTACTGAGATGCAGTAAAGTAGAAATGAATGCAGTGGCAACAAACACTGGTTGATGCTTATTTATAAAAACCCTCTTAGGCCTCACTCCCCCTCTCTGAGATATCTACTGCAGCCCTCATCCTCCACAACCCTCTTAGGCCTCACGCCCCCCTCTCTGAGATATCTACTGCAGCCCTCATCCTCCACAACCCTCTTAGGCCTCACCCCCCCTCTCTGAGATATCTACTGCAGCCCTCATCCTCCACAACCCTCTTAGGCCTCACGCCCCCTCTCTGAGATATCTACTGCAGCCCTCATCCTCCACAACCCTCTTAGGCCTCACTCCCCCTCTCTGAGATATCTACTGCAGCCCTCATCCTCCACAACCCTCTTAGGCCTCACGCCCCCCTCTCTGAGATATCTACTGCAGCCCTCATCCTCCACATACAACACACGTTCTGCCAGTCACATTCTGTTAAAGGTCCCCAAAGAGCACACATCCCTGGGTCGCTCCTCTTTTCAGTTCGCTGCAGCTAGCAAATCATCTCTTACTGACAGTTGTGTCTGCTTCACGTGATGTATTGTTGTCTCTACCTTCTTGCCCTTTGTGCTGTTGTCTGTGCCCAATAATGTTTGTACCATGTTTTGTGCTGCTAGCATGTTGTGATGCTACCATGTTGTTGTCATGTTGTGTTGCTACCATGTTGAGCTGCTACCATGTTGTTGTCATGTTGAGCTGCTACCATGTTGTTGTCATGTTGTTGTCATGTTGTGCTGCTACCATGTTGTTGTCATGTTGAGCTGCTACCATGTTGTTGTCATGTTGAGCTGCTACCATGTTGTTGTCATGTTGAGCTGCTACCATGTTGTGGTGCTACCATGTTGTTGTCATGTTGTGTTGCTACCATGTTGTTGTCATGTTGTGTTGCTACCATGTTGTGGTGCTACCATGTTGTGTCATGTTGAGCTGCTACCATGTTGTTGTCATGTTGACTGCTACCATGTTGAACTGCTACCGTGTTGATCTGCTACCATGTTGTTGTCATGTTTAGCTGCTACCATGTTGTTGTCATGTTGACTGCTACCATGTTGAACTGCTACCGTGTTGATCTGCTACCATGTTGTTGTCATGTTGAGCTGCTACCATGTTGTTGTCATGTTGACTGCTACCGTGTTGTTGTCATGTTGAGCTGCTACCATGTTGTTGTCATGTTGACTGCTACCATGTTGAACTGCTACCGTGTTGATCTGCTACCATGTTGTTGTCATGTTGAACTGCTACCGTGTTAAATAAATAAATAAATATATGCCATTTAGCAGACGCTTTTATCCAAAGCGACTTACAGTCATGTGTGCATACATTCTACGTATGGGTGGTCCCGGGGATTGAACCCACTACCCTGGCGTTACAAGCGCCATGCTCTACCAACTGAGCTACAGAAGGACCATAGTGTTGAGCTGCTACCATGTTGTTGTCATGTTTAGCTGCTACCATGTTGTTGTCATGTTGACTGCTACCATGTTGTGGTGCTACCATGTTGTTGTCATGTTGAGCTGCTACCATGTTGTTGTCATGTTGAGCTGCTACCATGTTGTTGTCATGTTGAGCTGCTACCATACTGTGTGTTGCTCCTTTGCGGTGTTGTTGTCTTTAGGTCTCTCTTTATGTAGTGTTGTCTTTAGGTCTCTCTTTATGTAGTGTTGTGTTGTCTCTCTTTATGTAGTGTTGTGTTGCTGCCATGCTGTGTTGTTGTCTTTAGGTCTGTCTTTATGTAGTGTTGTGTTGCTGCCATGCTGTGTTGTTGTCTTTAGGTCTGTCTTTATGTAGTGTTGTGTTGCTGCCATGCTGTGTTGTTGTCTTTAGGTCTGTCTTTATGTAGTGTTGTGTTGCTGCCATGCTGTGTTGTTGTCTTTAGGTCTCTCTTTATGTAGTGTTGTGTTGCTGCCATGCTGTGTTGTCTCTCTTTATGTAGTGTTGTGGTGTCTCTCTTTATGTAGTGTTGTGGTGTCTCTCTTTATGTAGTGTTGTGTTGTCTCTCTTTATGTAGTGTTGTGTTGTCTCTCTTTATGTAGTGTTGTGGTGTCTCTCTTGTCACGGTGTGTGTTTTTGTCCTATATTGGGTATTTATTTATTTATTTAATCCCAGCCCCGCAGGAGACATTTTGCCCTTTTGGTAGGCCGTCATTGTAAATAATAATTTGTTCTTTAAGTGATTTGCCTAGTTGAATAAATAAATGTAAAATCATTACTGGGAGCAGGATGAGGAAGCCACAGGACACTGATCTAAGGTCAGACTTAGCATTCACAGAAATACGGTTGAAGGTTAGGCGTGAAGGACGATGTGCTGATCCTAGATGATGTGTTGTGTCCTGGTTGCCATGACATTACCCTGCCAGCCAGGCAGTGGATGAGGGTGTTGTGTTCTGGTTCAGAATGGTTGCCATGACATTACCCTGACAGTCAGGCAGTGGATGAGGGTGTTGTGTTCTGGTTCAGAATGGTTGCCATGACATTACCCTGCCAGTCAGGCAGTGGATGAGGGTGTTGTGTTCTGGTTCAGAATGGTTGCCATGACATTACCCTGCCAGCCAGGCAGTGGATGAGGGTGTTGTGTTCTGGTTCAGAATGGTTGCCATGACATTACCCTGCCAGCCAGGCAGTGGATGATGGTGTTGTGTTCTGGTTCAGAATGGTTGCCATGACATTACCCTGACAGTCAGGCAGTGGATGAGGTGAGTTGTGTTCTGGTTCAGAATGGTTGCCATGACATTACCCTGCCAGCCAGGAAACGGATGAGGTGAGTTGTAGTTTTTTGTTGTTGTAGTTTTAGTACTGTTTAACTCACATAGGAACCATGCCAATGTTTTTTTTAGGACTACATCTCCCAGATGCAATACAATATACTGGTGGAAAAGCGCAATGGGAATCAAATCTTATCCGGTTGGTTTTGTTTATTTCTATTTCTATTATCCAGTGAATTCCAACTGAATTCCCCACCCGCTCCCCCTCCCCTGAAGGACGGCGTAGGCTCTAAAGTGACGTAACCCACTAGGTCTAATGTGACGTAACCCACTAGATAAAGGGTGACGTAACCCACTAGGTCTAATGTGACGTAACCCACTAGGTCTAATGTGACGTAACCCACTAGGTCTAATGTGACGTAACCCACTAGGTCTAATGTGACGTAACCCACTAGGTCTAATGTGACGTAACCCACTAGGTCTAATGTGACGTAACCCACTAGGTCTAATGTGACGTAACCCACTAGGACTAATGTGACGTAACCCACTAGGTCTAATGTGATGTAACCCACTAGATAAAGGGTGACGTAACCCACTAGGTAAAGGGTGACGTAACCCACTAGGTCTAATGTGACGTAACCCACTAGGTAAAGGGTGACGTAACCCACTAGGTCTAATGTGATGTAACCCACTAGGTCTAATGTGACGTAACCCACTAGATAAAGGGTGACGTAACCCACTAGGTAAAGGGTGACGTAACCCACTAGGTCTAATGTGACGTAACCCACTAGGTAAAGGGTGACGTAACCCACTAGGTCTAATGTGATGTAACCCACTAGGTCTAATGTTACGTAACCCACTAGGTCTAATGTGACGTAACCCACTAGGTCTAAAGTGACGTAACCCACTAGGTAAAGGGTGACGTAACCCACTAGGTCTAAAGTGACGTAACCCACTAGGTAAAGGGTGACGTAACCCACTAGGTCTAAAGTGACGTAACCCACTAGGTAAAGGGTGACGTAACCCACTAGGTCTAATGTGATGTAACCCACTAGGTAAAGGGTGACGTAACCCACTAGGTCTAATGTGATGTAACCCACTAGGTAAAGGGTGACGTAACCCACTAGCTCTAATGTGACGTAACCCACTAGGTCTAATGTGACGTAACCCACTAGGTAAAGGGTGACGTAACCCACTAGGTCTAATGTGACGTAACCCACTAGGTAAAGGGTGACGTAACCCACTAGGTATAATGTGACGTAACCCACTAGGTCTAATGTGATGTAACCCACTAGGTCTAATGTGACGTAACCCACTAGGTAAAGGGTGACGTAACCCACTAGGTCTAATGTGATGTAACCCACTAGGTCTAATGTGATGTAACCCACTAGGTAAAGGGTGACGTAACCCACTAGGTCTAATGTGACGTAACCCATTAGTTCTAATATGATGTAACCCACTAGGTCTAATGTAATGTAACCCACTAGGTCTAATGTGACGTAACCCACTAGGTCTAATGTGACGTAACCCACTAGGTAAATCAAATCAAATCAAATCAAATTTATTTATATAGCCCTTCGTACATCAGCTGATATCTCAAAGTGCTGTACAGAAACCCAGCCTACAACCCCAAACAGCAAACAATGCAGGTGTAAAAGCACGGTGGCTAGGAAAAACTCCCTAGAAAGGCCAAAACCTAGGAAGAAACCTAGAGAGGAACCGGGCTATGTGGGGTGGCCAGTCCTCTTCTGGCTGTGCCGGGTAGAGATTATAACAGAACATGACCAAGATGTTCAAATGTTCATAAATGACCAGCATGGTCAAATAATAATAAGGCAGAACAGTTGAAACTGGAGCAGCAGCACAGTCAGGTGGACTGGGGACAGCAAGGAGCCATCATGTCAGGTAGTCCTGGGGCACGGTCCTAGGGCTCAGGTCCTCCGAGAGAGAGAAAGAAAGAAAGAGAGAATTAGAGAGAGCATATGTGGGGTGGCCAGTCCTCTTCTGGCTGTGCCGGGTGGAGATTATAACAGAACGTGGCCAAGATGTTCAAATGTTCATAAATGACCAGCATGGTTGAATAATAGTAAGGCAGAACAGTTGAAACTGGAGCAGGAGCATGGCCAGGTGGACTGGGGACAGCAAGGAGTCCTCATGTCAGGTAGTCCTGAGACATGGTCCTAGGGCCCAGGCCAGTTGAAACTGGAGCAGCAGCATGGCCAGGTGGACTGGGGACAGCAAGGAGTCATCATGTCAGGTAGTCCTGGGGCATGGTCCTAGGGCTCAGGTCCTCGGAGAGAGAGAAAGAAAGAGAGAAGGAGAGAATTAGAGAACGCACACTTAGATTCACACAGGACACCTGAATAGGACAGGAGAAGTACTCCAGATAAACAAACTGACCCCAGCCCCCCGACACATAAACTAGGGTGACGTAACCCACTAGGTATAATGTGACGTAACCCACTAGGTCTAATGTGACGTAACCCACTAGGTAAAGGGTGACGTAACCCACTAGGTAAAGGGTGACGTAACCCACTAGGTCTAATGTGACGTAACCCACTAGGTCTAATGTGACGTAACCCACTAGGTCTAATGTAATAATAATAATAATAATAATATATGCCATTTAGCAGACGCTTTTATCCAAAGCGACTTACAGTCATGTGTGCATACATTCTACGTATGGGTGGTCCCGGGGATCGAACCCACTACCCTGGCGTTACAAGCGCCATGCTCTACCAACTGAGCTACACAGGACCATGTGATGTAACCCACTAGGTCTAATGTGACGTAACCCACTAGGTAAAGGGTGACGTAACCCACTAGGTCTAATGTGACGTAACCCACTAGGTCTAATGTGACGTAACCCACTAGGTAAAGGGTGACGTAACCCACTAGGTCTAATGTGACGTAACCCACTAGGTAAAGGGTGACGTAACCCACTAGGTCTAATGTGACGTAACCCACTAGGTAAAGGGTGACGTAACCCACTAGGTCTAATGTGACGTAACCCACTAGGTCTAATGTGACGTAACCCACTAGGTCTAATGTGACGTAACCCACTAGGTAAAGGGTGACGTAACCCACTAGGTATAATGTGACGTAACCCACTAGGTCTAATGTGACGTAACCCACTAGGTAAAGGGTGACGTAACCCACTAGGTAAAGGGTGACGTAACCCACTAGGTCTAATGTGACGTAACCCACTAGGTCTAATGTGACGTAACCCACTAGGTCTAATGTGATGTAACCCACTAGGTCTAATGTGACGTAACCCACTAGGTCTAATGTGACGTAACCCACTAGGTAAAGGGTGACGTAACCCACTAGGTCTAATGTGACGTAACCCACTAGGTCTAATGTGACGTAACCCACTAGGTAAAGGGTGACGTAACCCACTAGGTCTAATGTGACGTAACCCACTAGGTAAAGGGTGACGTAACCCACTAGGTCTAATGTGACGTAACCCACTAGGTAAAGGGTGACGTAACCCACTAGGTCTAATGTGACGTAACCCACTAGGTCTAATGTGACGTAACCCACTAGGTCTAATGTGACGTAACCCACTAGGTAAAGGGTGACGTAACCCACTAGGTCTAATGTGACGTAACCCACTAGGTCTAATGTGACGTAACCCACTAGGTCTAATGTGACGTAACCCACTAGGTCTAATGTGACGTAGCCCACTAGGTCTAATGTGACGTAACCCACTAGGTCTAATGTGACGTAACCCACTCGGTAAAGGGTGACGTAACCCACTAGGTCTAATGTGACGTAACCCACTAGGTCTAATGTGACGTAACCCACTAGGTAAAGGGTGACGTAACCCACTAGGTCTAATGTGACGTAACCCACTAGGTAAAGGGTGACGTAACCCACTAGGTCTAATGTGACGTAACCCACTAGGTCTAATGTGACGTAACCCACTAGGTCTAATGTGACGTAACCCACTAGGTCAAATGTGACGTAACCCACTAGGTAAAGGGTGACGTAACCCACTAGGTCTAATGTGACGTAACCCACTAGGTCTAATGTGACGTAACCCACTAGGTAAAGGGTGACGTAACCCACTAGGTCTAATGTGACGTAACCCACTAGGTCTAATGTGACGTAACCCACTAGGTCTAATGTGACGTAACCCACTAGGTAAAGGGTGACGTAACCCACTAGGTCTAATGTGACGTAACCCACTAGGTCTAATGTGACGTAACCCACTAGGTCTAATGTGACGTAACCCACTAGGTCTAATGTGACGTAACCCACTAGGTCTAATGTGATGTAACCCACTAGGTCTAATGTGACGTAACCCACTAGGTCTAATGTGACGTAACCCACTAGGTCTAATGTGATGTAACCCACTAGGTAAAGGGTGATGTAACCCACTAGGTAAAGGTTGACGTAACCCACTAGGTCTAATGTGATGTAACCCACTAGGTCTAATGTGACGTAACCCACTAGGTCTAATGTGACGTAACCCACTAGGTCTAATGTGACGTAACCCACTAGGTCTAATGTGACGTAACCCTCTAGGTCTGATGTGACGTAACCCACTAGGTAAAGGGTGACGTAACCCACTAGGTCTAATGTGACGTAACCCACTAGGTCTAATGTGACGTAACCCACTAGGTAAAGGGTGACGTAACCCACTAGGTCTAATGTGACGTAACCCACTAGGTCTAATGTGACGTAACCCACTAGGTCTAATGTGACGTAACCCACTAGGTCAAATGTGACGTAACCCACTAGGTAAAGGGTGACGTAACCCACTAGGTCTAATGTGACGTAACCCACTAGGTCTAATGTGACGTAACCCACTAGGTAAAGGGTGACGTAACCCACTAGGTCTAATGTGACGTAACCCACTAGGTCTAATGTGACGTAACCCACTAGGTCTAATGTGACGTAACCCACTAGGTAAAGGGTGACGTAACCCACTAGGTCTAATGTGACGTAACCCACTAGGTCTAATGTGACGTAACCCACTAGGTCTAATGTGACGTAACCCACTAGGTCTAATGTGACGTAACCCACTAGGTCTAATGTGATGTAACCCACTAGGTCTAATGTGACGTAACCCACTAGGTCTAATGTGACGTAACCCACTAGGTCTAATGTGATGTAACCCACTAGGTAAAGGGTGATGTAACCCACTAGGTAAAGGTTGACGTAACCCACTAGGTCTAATGTGATGTAACCCACTAGGTCTAATGTGACGTAACCCACTAGGTCTAATGTGACGTAACCCACTAGGTCTAATGTGACGTAACCCACTAGGTCTAATGTGACGTAACCCTCTAGGTCTGATGTGACGTAACCCACTAGGTAAAGGGTGACGTAACCCACTAGGTCTAATGTGACGTAACCCACTAGGTCTAATGTGACGTAACCCACTAGGTAAAGGGTGACGTAACCCACTAGGTAAGGGGTGACGTAACCCACTAGGTCAAATGTGACGTAACCCACTAGGTCTAATGTGACGTAACCCACTAGGTCTAATGTGACGTAACCCTCTAGGTCTGATGTGACGTAACCCACTAGGTCTAATGTGACATAACCCACTAGGTCTAATGTGACGTAACCCACTAGGTCTAATGTGACGTAACCCTCTAGGTCTAATGTGACGTAACCCACTAGGTCTAATGTGACGTAACCCACTCGGTAAAGGGTGACGTAACCCACTAGGTCTAATGTGACGTAACCCACTAGGTCTAATGTGACGTAACCCACTAGGTAAAGGGTGACGTAACCCACTAGGTCTAATGTGACGTAACCCACTAGGTAAAGGGTGACGTAACCCACTAGGTCTAATGTGACGTAACCCACTAGGTCTAATGTGACGTAACCCACTAGGTCTAATGTGACGTAACCCACTAGGTCTAATGTGACGTAACCCACTAGGTCAAATGTGACGTAACCCACTAGGTAAAGGGTGACGTAACCCACTAGGTCTAATGTGACGTAACCCACTAGGTCTAATGTGACGTAACCCACTAGGTAAAGGGTGACGTAACCCACTAGGTCTAATGTGACGTAACCCACTAGGTCTAATGTGACGTAACACACTAGGTCTAATGTGACGTAACCCACTAGGTAAAGGGTGACGTAACCCACTAGGTCTAATGTGACGTAACCCACTAGGTCTAATGTGACGTAACCCACTAGGTCTAATGTGACGTAACCCACTAGGTCTAATGTGACGTAACCCACTAGGTCTAATGTGATGTAACCCACTAGGTCTAATGTGACGTAACCCACTAGGTCTAATGTGACGTAACCCACTAGGTCTAATGTGATGTAACCCACTAGGTAAAGGGTGATGTAACCCACTAGGTAAAGGTTGACGTAACCCACTAGGTCTAATGTGATGTAACCCACTAGGTCTAATGTGACGTAACCCACTAGGTCTAATGTGACGTAACCCACTAGGTCTAATGTGACGTAACCCACTAGGTCTAATGTGACGTAACCCTCTAGGTCTGATGTGACGTAACCCACTAGGTAAAGGGTGACGTAACCCACTAGGTCTAATGTGACGTAACCCACTAGGTCTAATGTGACGTAACCCACTAGGTAAAGGGTGACGTAACCCACTAGGTCTAATGTGACGTAACCCACTAGGTCTAATGTGACGTAACCCACTAGGTCTAATGTGACGTAACCCACTAGGTCAAATGTGACGTAACCCACTAGGTAAAGGGTGACGTAACCCACTAGGTCTAATGTGACGTAACCCACTAGGTCTAATGTGACGTAACCCACTAGGTAAAGGGTGACGTAACCCACTAGGTCTAATGTGACGTAACCCACTAGGTCTAATGTGACGTAACCCACTAGGTCTAATGTGACGTAACCCACTAGGTAAAGGGTGACGTAACCCACTAGGTCTAATGTGACGTAACCCACTAGGTCTAATGTGACGTAACCCACTAGGTCTAATGTGACGTAACCCACTAGGTCTAATGTGACGTAACCCACTAGGTCTAATGTGATGTAACCCACTAGGTCTAATGTGACGTAACCCACTAGGTCTAATGTGACGTAACCCACTAGGTCTAATGTGATGTAACCCACTAGGTAAAGGGTGATGTAACCCACTAGGTAAAGGTTGACGTAACCCACTAGGTCTAATGTGATGTAACCCACTAGGTCTAATGTGACGTAACCCACTAGGTCTAATGTGACGTAACCCACTAGGTCTAATGTGACGTAACCCACTAGGTCTAATGTGACGTAACCCTCTAGGTCTGATGTGACGTAACCCACTAGGTAAAGGGTGACGTAACCCACTAGGTCTAATGTGACGTAACCCACTAGGTCTAATGTGACGTAACCCACTAGGTAAAGGGTGACGTAACCCACTAGGTAAGGGGTGACGTAACCCACTAGGTCAAATGTGACGTAACCCACTAGGTCTAATGTGACGTAACCCACTAGGTCTAATGTGACGTAACCCTCTAGGTCTGATGTGACGTAACCCACTAGGTCTAATGTGACATAACCCACTAGGTCTAATGTGACGTAACCCACTAGGTCTAATGTGACGTAACCCTCTAGGTCTAATGTGACGTAACCCACTAGGTCTAATGTGACGTAACCCACTCGGTAAAGGGTGACGTAACCCACTAGGTCTAATGTGACGTAACCCACTAGGTCTAATGTGACGTAACCCACTAGGTAAAGGGTGACGTAACCCACTAGGTCTAATGTGACGTAACCCACTAGGTAAAGGGTGACGTAACCCACTAGGTCTAATGTGACGTAACCCACTAGGTCTAATGTGACGTAACCCACTAGGTCTAATGTGACGTAACCCACTAGGTCTAATGTGACGTAACCCACTAGGTCAAATGTGACGTAACCCACTAGGTAAAGGGTGACGTAACCCACTAGGTCTAATGTGACGTAACCCACTAGGTCTAATGTGACGTAACCCACTAGGTAAAGGGTGACGTAACCCACTAGGTCTAATGTGACGTAACCCACTAGGTCTAATGTGACGTAACACACTAGGTCTAATGTGACGTAACCCACTAGGTAAAGGGTGACGTAACCCACTAGGTCTAATGTGACGTAACCCACTAGGTCTAATGTGACGTAACCCACTAGGTCTAATGTGACGTAACCCACTAGGTCTAATGTGACGTAACCCACTAGGTAAAGGGTGACGTAACCCACTAGGTCTAATGTGACGTAACCCACTAGGTAAAGGGTGACGTAACCCACTAGGTCTAATGTGACGTAACCCACTAGGTCTAATGTGACGTAACCCACTAGGTCTAATGTGACGTAACCCACTAGGTCTAATGTGACGTAACCCACTAGGTCAAATGTGACGTAACCCACTAGGTAAAGGGTGACGTAACCCACTAGGTCTAATGTGACGTAACCCACTAGGTCTAATGTGACGTAACCCACTAGGTAAAGGGTGACGTAACCCACTAGGTCTAATGTGACGTAACCCACTAGGTCTAATGTGACGTAACCCACTAGGTCTAATGTGACGTAACCCACTAGGTCTAATGTGATGTAACCCACTAGGTCTAATGTGATGTAACCCACTAGGTCTAATGTGACGTAACCCACTAGGTCTAATGTGACGTAACCCACTAGGTCTAATGTGATGTAACCCACTAGGTAAAGGGTGATGTAACCCACTAGGTAAAGGTTGACGTAACCCACTAGGTCTAATGTGATGTAACCCACTAGGTCTAATGTGACGTAACCCACTAGGTCTAATGTGACGTAACCCACTAGGTCTAATGTGACGTAACCCACTAGGTCTAATGTGACGTAACCCTCTAGGTCTGATGTGACGTAACCCACTAGGTAAAGGGTGACGTAACCCACTAGGTCTAATGTGACGTAACCCACTAGGTCTAATGTGACGTAACCCACTAGGTAAAGGGTGACGTAACCCACTAGGTCTAATGTGACGTAACCCACTAGGTCTAATGTGACGTAACCCACTAGGTCTAATGTGACGTAACCCACTAGGTCAAATGTGACGTAACCCACTAGGTAAAGGGTGACGTAACCCACTAGGTCTAATGTGACGTAACCCACTAGGTCTAATGTGACGTAACCCACTAGGTAAAGGGTGACGTAACCCACTAGGTCTAATGTGACGTAACCCACTAGGTCTAATGTGACGTAACCCACTAGGTAAAGGGTGACGTAACCCACTAGGTCTAATGTGACGTAACCCACTAGGTCTAATGTGACGTAACCCACTAGGTCTAATGTGACGTAACCCACTAGGTCTAATGTGACGTAACCCACTAGGTCTAATGTGATGTAACCCACTAGGTCTAATGTGACGTAACCCACTAGGTCTAATGTGACGTAACCCACTAGGTCTAATGTGATGTAACCCACTAGGTAAAGGGTGATGTAACCCACTAGGTAAAGGTTGACGTAACCCACTAGGTCTAATGTGATGTAACCCACTAGGTCTAATGTGACGTAACCCACTAGGTCTAATGTGACGTAACCCACTAGGTCTAATGTGACGTAACCCACTAGGTCTAATGTGACGTAACCCTCTAGGTCTGATGTGACGTAACCCACTAGGTAAAGGGTGACGTAACCCACTAGGTCTAATGTGACGTAACCCACTAGGTCTAATGTGACGTAACCCACTAGGTAAAGGGTGACGTAACCCACTAGGTAAGGGGTGACGTAACCCACTAGGTCAAATGTGACGTAACCCACTAGGTCTAATGTGACGTAACCCACTAGGTCTAATGTGACGTAACCCTCTAGGTCTGATGTGACGTAACCCACTAGGTCTAATGTGACATAACCCACTAGGTCTAATGTGACGTAACCCACTAGGTCTAATGTGACGTAACCCTCTAGGTCTAATGTGACGTAACCCACTAGGTCTAATGTGACGTAACCCACTCGGTAAAGGGTGACGTAACCCACTAGGTCTAATGTGACGTAACCCACTAGGTCTAATGTGACGTAACCCACTAGGTAAAGGGTGACGTAACCCACTAGGTCTAATGTGACGTAACCCACTAGGTAAAGGGTGACGTAACCCACTAGGTCTAATGTGACGTAACCCACTAGGTCTAATGTGACGTAACCCACTAGGTCTAATGTGACGTAACCCACTAGGTCTAATGTGACGTAACCCACTAGGTCAAATGTGACGTAACCCACTAGGTAAAGGGTGACGTAACCCACTAGGTCTAATGTGACGTAACCCACTAGGTCTAATGTGACGTAACCCACTAGGTAAAGGGTGACGTAACCCACTAGGTCTAATGTGACGTAACCCACTAGGTCTAATGTGACGTAACACACTAGGTCTAATGTGACGTAACCCACTAGGTAAAGGGTGACGTAACCCACTAGGTCTAATGTGACGTAACCCACTAGGTCTAATGTGACGTAACCCACTAGGTCTAATGTGACGTAACCCACTAGGTCTAATGTGACGTAACCCACTAGGTAAAGGGTGACGTAACCCACTAGGTCTAATGTGACGTAACCCACTAGGTCTAATGTGACGTAACCCACTAGGTCTAATGTGACGTAACCCACTAGGTCTAATGTGACGTAACCCACTAGGTCTAATGTGACGTAACCCACTAGGTCAAATGTGACGTAACCCACTAGGTAAAGGGTGACGTAACCCACTAGGTCTAATGTGACATAACCCACTAGGTCTAATGTGACGTAACCCACTAGGTAAAGGGTGACGTAACCCACTAGGTCTAATGTGACGTAACCCACTAGGTCTAATGTGACGTAACCCACTAGGTCTAATGTGACGTAACCCACTAGGTAAAGGGTGACATAACCCACTAGGTCTAATGTGACGTAACCCACTAGGTCTAATGTGACGTAACCCACTAGGTCTAATGTGACGTAACCCACTAGGTCTAATGTGACGTAACCCACTAGGTCTAATGTGATGTAACCCACTAGGTCTAATGTGACGTAACCCACTAGGTCTAATGTGACGTAACCCACTAGGTCTAATGTGATGTAACCCACTAGGTAAAGGGTGATGTAACCCACTAGGTAAAGGTTGACGTAACCCACTAGGTCTAATGTGATGTAACCCACTAGGTCTAATGTGACGTAACCCACTAGGTCTAATGTGACGTAACCCACTAGGTCTAATGTGACGTAACCCTCTAGGTCTGATGTGACGTAACCCACTAGGTAAAGGGTGACGTAACCCACTAGGTCTAATGTGACGTAACCCACTAGGTCTAATGTGACGTAACCCACTAGGTCTAATGTGACGTAACCCACTAGGTAAAGGGTGACGTAACCCACTAGGTCTAATGTGACGTAACCCACTAGGTCTAATGTGACGTAACCCACTAGGTCTAATGTGACGTAACCCACTAGGTCTAATGTGACGTAACCCACTAGGTCTAATGTGATGTAACCCACTAGGTCTAATGTGACGTAACCCACTAGGTCTAATGTGACGTAACCCACTAGGTCTAATGTGATGTAACCCACTAGGTAAAGGGTGATGTAACCCACTAGGTAAAGGTTGACGTAACCCACTAGGTCTAATGTGATGTAACCCACTAGGTATAATGTGACGTAACCCACTAGGTCTAATGTGACGTAACCCACTAGGTCTAATGTGACGTAACCCTCTAGGTCTGATGTGACGTAACCCACTAGGTAAAGGGTGACGTAACCCACTAGGTCTAATGTGACGTAACCCACTAGGTCTAATGTGACGTAACCCACTAGGTAAAGGGTGACGTAACCCACTAGGTAAGGGGTGACGTAACCCACTAGGTCAAATGTGACGTAACCCACTAGGTCTAATGTGACGTAACCCACTAGGTCTAATGTGACGTAACCCTCTAGGTCTGATGTGACGTAACCCACTAGGTCTAATGTGACATAACCCACTAGGTCTAATGTGACGTAACCCACTAGGTCTAATGTGACGTAACCCTCTAGGTCTAATGTGACGTAACCCACTAGGTCTAATGTGACGTAACCCACTCGGTAAAGGGTGACGTAACCCACTAGGTCTAATGTGACGTAACCCACTAGGTCTAATGTGACGTAACCCACTAGGTAAAGGGTGACGTAACCCACTAGGTCTAATGTGACGTAACCCACTAGGTAAAGGGTGACGTAACCCACTAGGTCTAATGTGACGTAACCCACTAGGTCTAATGTGACGTAACCCACTAGGTCTAATGTGACGTAACCCACTAGGTCTAATGTGACGTAACCCACTAGGTCAAATGTGACGTAACCCACTAGGTAAAGGGTGACGTAACCCACTAGGTCTAATGTGACGTAACCCACTAGGTCTAATGTGACGTAACCCACTAGGTAAAGGGTGACGTAACCCACTAGGTCTAATGTGACGTAACCCACTAGGTCTAATGTGACGTAACACACTAGGTCTAATGTGACGTAACCCACTAGGTAAAGGGTGACGTAACCCACTAGGTCTAATGTGACGTAACCCACTAGGTCTAATGTGACGTAACCCACTAGGTCTAATGTGACGTAACCCACTAGGTCTAATGTGACGTAACCCACTAGGTCTAATGTGATGTAACCCACTAGGTCTAATGTGACGTAACCCACTAGGTCTAATGTGACGTAACCCACTAGGTCTAATGTGATGTAACCCACTAGGTAAAGGGTGATGTAACCCACTAGGTAAAGGTTGACGTAACCCACTAGGTCTAATGTGATGTAACCCACTAGGTCTAATGTGACGTAACCCACTAGGTCTAATGTGACGTAACCCACTAGGTCTAATGTGACGTAACCCACTAGGTCTAATGTGACGTAACCCTCTAGGTCTGATGTGACGTAACCCACTAGGTAAAGGGTGACGTAACCCACTAGGTCTAATGTGACGTAACCCACTAGGTCTAATGTGACGTAACCCACTAGGTAAAGGGTGACGTAACCCACTAGGTAAGGGGTGACGTAACCCACTAGGTCAAATGTGACGTAACCCACTAGGTCTAATGTGACGTAACCCACTAGGTCTAATGTGACGTAACCCTCTAGGTCTGATGTGACGTAACCCACTAGGTCTAATGTGACATAACCCACTAGGTCTAATGTGACGTAACCCACTAGGTCTAATGTGACGTAACCCTCTAGGTCTGATGTGACGTAACCCACTAGGTCTAATGTGACGTAACCCACTAGGTCTAATGTGACGTAATCCACTAGGTCTAATGTGACGTAACCCACTAGGTAAAGGGTGACGTAACCTACTAGGTAAAGGGTGACGTAACCCACTAGGTCTAATGTGACGTAACCCACTAGGTCTAATGTGACGTAACCCACTAGGTAAAGGGTGACGTAACCCACTAGGTAAAGGGTGACGTAACCCACTAGATCTAATGTGACGTAACCCACTAGGTCTAATGTGACGTAACCCACTAGGTCTAATGTGATGTAACCCACTAGGTCTAATGTGACGTAACCCACTAGGTAAAGGGTGACGTAACCCACTAGGTCTAATGTGACGTAACCCACTAGGTCTAATGTGACGTAACCCACTAGGTAAAGGGTGACGTAACCCACTAGGTCTAATGTGACGTAACCCACTAGGTCTAATGTGACGTAACCCACTAGGTCTAATGTGACGTAACCCACTAGGTAAAGGGTAACGTAACCCACTAGGTCTAATGTGACGTAACCCACTAGGTAAAGGGTGACGTAACCCACTAGGTCTAATGTGATGTAACCCACTAGGTCTAATGTGACGTAACCCACTAGGTAAAGGGTGACGTAACCCACTAGGTCTAATGTGATGTAACCCACTAGGTAAAGGGTGACGTAACCCACTAGGTAAAGGGTGACGTAACCCACTAGGTCAAATGTGACGTAACCCACTAGGTCTAATGTGACGTAACCCACTAGGTCAAATGTGACGTAACCCACTAGGTCTAATGTGACGTAACCCACTAGGTAAAGGGTGATGTAACCCACTAGGTCTAATGTGACGTAACCCACTAGGTAAAGGGTGACGTAACCCACTAGGTCTAATGTGACGTAACCCACTAGGTCTAATGTGACGTAACCCACTAGGTCTAATGTGACGTAACCCACTAGGTCTAATGTGACGTAACCCACTAGGTAAAGGGTGACGTAACCCACTAGGTAAAGGGTGACGTAACCCACTAGGTCAAATGTGACGTAACCCACTAGGTCTAATGTGACGTAACCCACTAGGTCTAATGTGACGTAACCCTCTAGGTCTGATGTGACGTAACCCACTAGGTCTAATGTGACATAACCCACTAGGTCTAATGTGACGTAACCCACTAGGTCTAATGTGACGTAACCCTCTAGGTCTGATGTGACATAACCCACTAGGTCTAATGTGACGTAACCCACTAGGTCTAATGTGACGTAACCCACTAGGTCTAATGTGACGTAACCCACTAGGTCTAATGTGACGTAACCCACTAGGTCTAATGTGACGTAACCCACTAGGTAAAGGGTGACGTAACCCACTAGGTAAAGGGTGACGTAACCCACTAGATCTAATGTGACGTAACCCACTAGGTCTAATGTGACGTAACCCACTAGGTCTAATGTGATGTAACCCACTAGGTCTAATGTGACGTAACCCACTAGGTAAAGGGTGACGTAACCCACTAGGTCTAATGTGACGTAACGCACTAGGTCTAATGTGACGTAACCCACTAGGTAAAGGGTGACGTAACCCACTAGGTCTAATGTGATGTAACCCACTAGGTCTAATGTGACGTAACCCACTAGGTCTAATGTGACGTAACCCACTAGGTCTAATGTGACGTAACCCACTAGGTAAAGGGTGACGTAACCCACTAGGTCTAATGTGACGTAACCCACTAGGTCTAATGTGACGTAACCCACTAGGTCTAATGTGATGTAACCCACTAAGTAAAGGGTGACGTAACCCACTAGGTCTAATGTGACGTAACCCACTAGGTCTAATGTGACGTACCCCACTAGGTCTAATGTGACGTAACCCACTAGGTCTAATGTGACGTAACCCACTAGGTCTAATGTGATGTAACCCACTAGGTCTAATGTGACGTAACCCACTAGGTCTAATGTGACGTAACCCACTAGGTCTAATGTGATGTAACCCACTAGGTCTAATGTGACGTAACCCACTAGGTCTAATGTGACGTAACCCACTAGGTCTAATGTGACGTAACCCACTAGGTCTAATGTGACGTAACCCACTAGGTCTAATGTGACGTAACCCACTAGGTCTAATGTGATGTAACCCACTAGGTAAAGGGTGACGTAACCCACTAGGTCTAATGTGACATAACCCACTAGGTCTAATGTGACGTACCCCACTAGGTCTAATGTGACGTAACCCACTAGGTCTAATGTGACGTAACCCACTAGGTCTAATGTGATGTAACCCACTAGGTCTAATGTGACGTAACCCACTAGGTCTAATGTGACGTAACCCACTAGGTCTAATGTGACGTAACCCACTAGGTCTAATGTGACGTAACCCACTAGGTAAAGGGTGACGTAATCCACTAGGTAAAGGGTGACGTAACCCACTAGGTAAAGGGTGACGTAACCCACTAGGTCTAATGTGACGTAACCCATTAGGTCTAATGTGACGTAACCCACTAGGTCTAATGTGACGTAACCCACTAGGTCTAATGTGATGTAACCCACTAGGTCTAATGTGACGTAACCCACTAGGTCTAATGTGACGTAACCCACTAGGTCTAATGTGATGTAACCCACTAGGTCTAATGTGACGTAACCCACTAGGTAAAGGGTGACGTAACCCACTAGGTCTAATGTGACGTAACCCATTAGGTCTAATGTGACGTAACCCACTAGGTCTAATGTGACGTAACCCACTAGGTCTAATGTGACGTAACCCACTAGGTCTAATGTGACGTAACCCACTAGGTCTAATGTGATGTAACCCACTAGGTCTAATGTGACGTAACCCACTAGGTCTAATGTGATGTAACCCACTAGGTCTAATGTGATGTAACCCACTAGGTAAAGGGTGACGTAACCCACTAGGTCTAATGTGACGTAACCCACTAGGTCTAATGTGACGTAACCCACTAGGTCTAATATGACGTAACCCACTAGGTCTAATGTGACGTAACCCACTAGGTAAAGGGTGACGTAACCCACTAGGTCTAATGTGACGTAACCCACTAGGTCTAATGTGACGTACCCCACTAGGTCTAATGTGACGTAACCCACTAGGTCTAATGTGATGTAACCCACTAGGTCTAATGTGACGTAACCCACTAGGTAAAGGGTGACGTAACCCACTAGGTCTAATGTGACGTAACCCACTAGGTCTAATGTGATGTAACCCACTAGGTCTAATGTGATGTAACCCACTAGGTCTAATGTGATGTAACCCACTAGGTCTAATGTGACGTAACCCACTAGGTAAAGGGTGACGTAACCCACTAGGTAAAGGGTGATGTAACCCACTAGGTCTAATGTGACGTAACCCACTAGGTCTAATGTGACGTAACCCACTAGGTCTAATGTGACGTAACCCACTAGGTCTAATGTGACGTAACCCACTAGGTAAAGGGTGACGTAACCCACTAGGTCAAATGTGACGTAACCCACCATGTCTAATGTGGCGTAACCCACTAGGTCTAATGTGACGTAACCCACTAGGTCTAATATGACGTAACCCACTAGGTCTAATGTGACGTAACCCACTAGGTAAAGGGTGACGTAACCCACTAGGTCTAATGTGACGTAACCCACTAGGTCTAATGTGACGTAACCCACTAGGTCTAATGTGATGTAACCCACTAGGTCTAAAGTGACGTAACCCACTAGGTAAAGGGTGACGTAACCCACTAGGTCTAACGTGACGTAACCCACTAGGTAAAGGGTGACGTAACCCACTAGGTAAAGGGTGATGTAACCCACTAGGTCTAATGTGACGTAACCCACTAGGTCGAATGTGACGTAACCCACTAGGTCTAACGTGACGTAACCCACTAGGAAAAGGGTGACGTAACCCACTAGGTAAAGGGTGATGTAACCCACTAGGTCTAATGTGACGTAACCCACTAGGTCTAATGTGACGTAACCCACTAGGTCTAATGTGACGTAACCCACTAGGTAAAGGGTGACGTAACCCACTAGGTCTAACGTGACGTAACCCACTAGGTAAAGGGTGACGTAACCCACTAGGTCTAATGTGACGTAACCTACTAGGTCTAATGTGACGTAACCCACTAGGTCTAATGTGACGTAACCCACTAGGTCTAATGTGACGTAACCCACTAGGTAAAGGGTGACGTAACCCACTAGGTCTAATGTGACGTAACCCACTAGGTTTAATGTGACGTAACCCACTAGGTAAAGGGTGACGTAACCCACTAGGTCTAATGTGACGTAACCCACTAGGTCTAATGTGACGTAACCCACTAGGTCTAATGTGACGTAACCCACTAGGTCTAATGTGATGTAACCCACTAGGTAAAGGGTGACGTAACCCACTAGGTATAATGTGACGTAACCCACTAGGTCTAATGTGACATAAACCACTAGTTCTAATGTGACGTAACCCACTAGGTCTAATGTGACGTAACCCACTAGGTCTAATGTGACGTAACCCACTAGGTCTAATGTGACGTAACCCACTAGGTAAAGGGTGACGTAACCCACTAGGTCTAATGTGACGTAACCCATTAGGTCTAATGTGACGTAACCCACTAGGTCTAATGTGACGTAACCCACTAGGTCTAATGTGACATAACCCACTAGGTCTAATGTGACGTAACCCACTAGGTCTAATGTGACGTAACCCACTAGGTCTAATGTGACGTAGCCCACTAGGTCTAATGTGACGTAGCCCACTAGGTCTAATGTGACGTAACCCACTAGGTAAAGGGTGACGTAACCCACTAGGTCTAATGTGACGTAACCCACTAGGTAAAGGGTGACGTAACCCACTAGGTCTAATGTGACGTAACCCACTAGGTAAAGGGTGACGTAACCCACTAGGTCTAATGTGACGTAACCCACTAGGTCTAATGTGACGTAACCCACTAGGTAAAGGGTGACGTAACCCACTAGGTCTAATGTGACGTAACCCACTAGGTCTAATGTGATGTAACCCACTAGGTAAAGGGTGACGTAACCCACTAGGTCTAATGTGACGTAACCCACTAGGTCTAATGTGACGTAACCCACTAGGTAAAGGGTGACGTAACCCACTAGGTCTAATGTGACGTAACCCACTAGGTCTAATGTGATGTAACCCACTAGGTCTAATGTGACGTAACCCACTAGGTCTAAAGCGACGTAACCCACTAGGTCTAATGTGACGTAACCCACTAGGTCTAAAGTGACGTAACCCACTAGGTAAAGGGTGACGTAACCCACTAGGTCTAACGTGACGTAACCCACTAGGTAAAGGGTGACGTAACCCACTAGGTAAAGGGTGATGTAACCCACTAGGTCTAATGTGACGTAACCCACTAGGTCTAATGTGACGTAACCCACTAGGTCTAACGTGACGTAACCCACTAGGTAAAGGGTGACGTAACCCACTAGGTAAAGGGTGATGTAACCCACTAGGTCTAATGTGACGTAACCCACTAGGTCTAATGTGACGTAACCCACTAGGTCTAATGTGACGTAACCCACTAGGTAAAGGGTGACGTAACCCACTAGGTCTAACGTGACGTAACCCACTAGGTAAAGGGTGACGTAACCCACTAGGTCTAATGTGACGTAACCTACTAGGTCTAATGTGACGTAACCCACTAGGTCTAATGTGACGTAACCCACTAGGTCTAATGTGACGTAACCCACTAGGTAAAGGGTGACGTAACCCACTAGGTCTAATGTGACGTAACCCACTAGGTTTAATGTGACGTAACCCACTAGGTAAAGGGTGACGTAACCCACTAGGTCTAATGTGACGTAACCCACTAGGTCTAATGTGACGTAACCCACTAGGTCTAATGTGACGTAACCCACTAGGTCTAATGTGATGTAACCCACTAGGTAAAGGGTGACGTAACCCACTAGGTATAATGTGACGTAACCCACTAGGTCTAATGTGACGTAAACCACTAGTTCTAATGTGACGTAACCCACTAGGTCTAATGTGACGTAACCCACTAGGTCTAATGTGACGTAACCCACTAGGTCTAATGTGACGTAACCCACTAGGTAAAGGGTGACGTAACCCACTAGGTCTAATGTGACGTAACCCATTAGGTCTAATGTGACGTAACCCACTAGGTCTAATGTGACGTAACCCACTAGGTCTAATGTGACATAACCCACTAGGTCTAATGTGACGTAACCCACTAGGTCTAATGTGACGTAACCCACTAGGTCTAATGTGACGTAGCCCACTAGGTCTAATGTGACGTAGCCCACTAGGTCTAATGTGACGTAACCCACTAGGTAAAGGGTGACGTAACCCACTAGGTCTAATGTGACGTAACCCACTAGGTAAAGGGTGACGTAACCCACTAGGTCTAATGTGACGTAACCCACTAGGTAAAGGGTGACGTAACCCACTAGGTCTAATGTGACGTAACCCACTAGGTCTAATGTGACGTAACCCACTAGGTAAAGGGTGACGTAACCCACTAGGTCTAATGTGACGTAACCCACTAGGTCTAATGTGATGTAACCCACTAGGTAAAGGGTGACGTAACCCACTAGGTCTAATGTGACGTAACCCACTAGGTCTAATATGACGTAACCCACTAGGTAAAGGGTGACGTAACCCACTAGGTCTAATGTGACGTAACCCACTAGGTCTAATGTGACGTAACCCACTAGGTAAAGGGTGACGTAACCCACTAGGTCTAATGTGACGTAACCCACTAGGTCTAATGTGACGTAACCCACTAGGTCTAATGTGACGTAACCCACTAGGTCTAATGTGATGTAACCCACTAGGTCTAATGTGATGTAACCCACTAGGTAAAGGGTGACGTAACCCACTAGGTCTAATGTGACGTAACCCACTAGGTAAAGGGTGACGTAACCCACTAGGTCTAATGTGAAGTAACCCACTAGGTCTAATGTGACGTAACCCACTAGGTCTAATGTGACGTAACCCACTAGGTAAAGGGTGACGTAACCCACTAGGTCTAATGTGACGTAACCCACTAGGTCTAATGTGACGTAACCCACTAGGTAAAGGGTGACGTAACCCACTAGGTCTAATGTGACGTAACCCACTAGGTAAAGGGTGACGTAACCCACTAGGTCTAATGTGACGTAACCCACTAGGTCTAATGTGACGTAACCCACTAGGTCTAATGTGACGTAACCCACTAGGTAAAGGGTGACGTAACCCACTAGGTCTAATTTGACGTAACCCACTAGGTAAAGGGTGACGTAACCCACTAGGTCTAATGTGACGTAACCCACTAGGTCTAATGTGACGTAACCCACTAGGTCTAATGTGACGTAACCCACTAGGTCTAATGTGACGTAACCCACTAGGTCTAATGTGACGTAACCCACTAGGTAAAGGGTGATGTAACCCACTAGGTCTAATGTGACGTAACCCACTAGGTCTAATGTGACGTAACCCACTAGGTAAAGGGTGACGTAACCCACTAGGTCTAATGTGACGTAACCCACTAGGTCTAATGTGATGTAACCCACTAGGTCTAATGTGACGTAACCCACTAGGTAAAGGGTGATGTAACCCACTAGGTCTAATGTGACGTAACCCACTAGGTCTAATGTGACGTAACCCACTAGGTAAAGGGTGATGTAACCCACTAGGTCTAATGTGATGTAACCCACTAGGTCTAATGTGACGTAACCCACTAGGTAAAGGGTGACGTAACCCACTAGGTCTAATGTGACGTAACCCACTAGGTCTAATGTGACGTAACCCACTAGGTCTAATGTGATGTAACCCACTAGGTCTAATGTGATGTAACCCACTAGGTCTAATGTGACGTAACCCACAAGGTCTAATGTGACGTAACCCACTAGGTAAAGGGTGACGTAACCCACTAGGTAAAGGGTGACGTAACCCACTAGGTCTAATGTAACGTAACCCACTAGGTCTAATGTAACGTAACCCACTAGGTCTAATGTGACGTAACCCACTAGGTCTAATGTGACGTAACCCACTAGGTAAAGGGTGACGTAACCCACTAGGTAAAGGGTGACGTAACCCACTAGGTCTAATGTGACATAACCCACTAGGTAAAGGGTGACATAACCCACTAGGTCTAATGTGACGTAACCCACTAGGTCTAATGTGACGTAACCCACTAGGTCTAAAGTGACGTAACCCACTAGGTCTAATGTGACATAACCCACTAGGTCTAATGTGACGTAACCCACTAGGTCTAATGTGACATAAACCACTAGGTCTAATGTGACGTAACCCACTAGGTCTAATGTGACGTAACCCACTAGGTCTAATGTGACGTAACCCACTAGGTCTAATGTGACGTAACCCACTAGGTAAAGGGTGACGTAACCCACGAGGTCAACTGTGACATAACCCACTAGGTCTAATGTGACGTAACCCACTAGGTCTAATGTGACGTAACCCACTAGGTAAAGGGTGACGTAACCCACTAGGTCTAATGTGACGTAACCCACTAGGTCTAATGTGACGTAACCCACTAGGTCTAATGTGACGTAACCCACTAGGTAAAGGGTGACGTAACCCACTAGGTCTAATGTGACGTAACCCACTAGGTAAAGGGTGACGTAACCCACTAGGTCTAATGTGACGTAACCCACTAGGTCTAATGTGACGTAACCCACTAGGTAAAGGGTGACGTAACCCACTAGGTCTAATGTGATGTAACCCACTAGGTATAATGGGATGTAACCCACTAGGTAAAGGGTGACGTAACCCACTAGGTCTAATGTGACGTAACCCACTAGGTAAAGGGTGATGTAACCCACTAGGTCTAATGTGACGTAACCCACTAGATCTAATGTGACGTAACCCACTAGGTAAAGGGTGACGTAACCCACTAGGTCTAATGTGACGTAACCCACTAGGTCTAATGTGACGTAACCCACTAGGTAAAGGGTGACGTAACCCACTAGGTCTAATGTGACGTAACCCACTAGGTCTAATGTGACGTAACCCACTAGGTCTAATGTGACGTAACCCACTAGGTCTAATGTGATGTAACCCACTAGGTCTAATGTGATGTAACCCACTAGGTAAAGGGTGACGTAACCCACTAGGTCTAATGTGACGTAACCCACTAGGTAAAGGGTGACGTAACCCACTAGGTCTAATGTGAAGTAACCCACTAGGTCTAATGTGACGTAACCCACTAGGTCTAATGTGACGTAACCCACTAGGTAAAGGGTGACGTAACCCACTAGGTCTAATGTGACGTAACCCACTAGGTCTAATGTGACGTAACCCACTAGGTAAAGGGTGACGTAACCCACTAGGTCTAATGTGACGTAACCCACTAGGTAAAGGGTGACGTAACCCACTAGGTCTAATGTGACGTAACCCACTAGGTCTAATGTGACGTAACCCACTAGGTCTAATGTGACGTAACCCACTAGGTAAAGGGTGACGTAACCCACTAGGTCTAATTTGACGTAACCCACTAGGTAAAGGGTGACGTAACCCACTAGGTCTAATGTGACGTAACCCACTAGGTCTAATGTGACGTAACCCACTAGGTCTAATGTGACGTAACCCACTAGGTCTAATGTGACGTAACCCACTAGGTCTAATGTGACGTAACCCACTAGGTAAAGGGTGATGTAACCCACTAGGTCTAATGTGACGTAACCCACTAGGTCTAATGTGACGTAACCCACTAGGTAAAGGGTGACGTAACCCACTAGGTCTAATGTGACGTAACCCACTAGGTCTAATGTGATGTAACCCACTAGGTCTAATGTGACGTAACCCACTAGGTAAAGGGTGATGTAACCCACTAGGTCTAATGTGACGTAACCCACTAGGTCTAATGTGACGTAACCCACTAGGTAAAGGGTGATGTAACCCACTAGGTCTAATGTGATGTAACCCACTAGGTCTAATGTGACGTAACCCACTAGGTAAAGGGTGACGTAACCCACTAGGTCTAATGTGACGTAACCCACTAGGTCTAATGTGACGTAACCCACTAGGTCTAATGTGATGTAACCCACTAGGTCTAATGTGATGTAACCCACTAGGTCTAATGTGACGTAACCCACAAGGTCTAATGTGACGTAACCCACTAGGTAAAGGGTGACGTAACCCACTAGGTAAAGGGTGACGTAACCCACTAGGTCTAATGTAACGTAACCCACTAGGTCTAATGTAACGTAACCCACTAGGTCTAATGTGACGTAACCCACTAGATCTAATGTGACGTAACCCACTAGGTAAAGGGTGACGTAACCCACTAGGTAAAGGGTGACGTAACCCACTAGGTCTAATGTGACGTAACCCACTAGGTAAAGGGTGACATAACCCACTAGGTCTAATGTGACGTAACCCACTAGGTCTAATGTGACGTAACCCACTAGGTCTAATGTGACGTAACCCACTAGGTAAAGGGTGACGTAACCCACTAGGTCTAATGTGACGTAACCCACTAGGTCTAAAGTGACGTAACCCACTAGGTCTAATGTGACATAACCCACTAGGTCTAATGTGACGTAACCCACTAGGTCTAATGTGACATAAACCACTAGGTCTAATGTGACGTAACCCACTAGGTCTAATGTGACGTAACCCACTAGGTCTAATGTGACGTAACCCACTAGGTAAAGGGTGACGTAACCCACGAGGTCAACTGTGACATAACCCACTAGGTCTAATGTGACGTAACCCACTAGGTCTAATGTGACGTAACCCACTAGGTAAAGGGTGACGTAACCCACTAGGTCTAATGTGACGTAACCCACTAGGTCTAATGTGACGTAACCCACTAGGTCTAATGTGACGTAACCCACTAGGTAAAGGGTGACGTAACCCACTAGGTCTAATGTGACGTAACCCACTAGGTAAAGGGTGACGTAACCCACTAGGTCTAATGTGACGTAACCCACTAGGTCTAATGTGACGTAACCCACTAGGTAAAGGGTGACGTAACCCACTAGGTCTAATGTGATGTAACCCACTAGGTATAATGGGATGTAACCCACTAGGTAAAGGGTGACGTAACCCACTAGGTCTAATGTGACGTAACCCACTAGGTAAAGGGTGATGTAACCCACTAGGTCTAATGTGACGTAACCCACTAGATCTAATGTGACGTAACCCACTAGGTAAAGGGTGACGTAACCCACTAGGTCTAATGTGATGTAACCCACTAGGTCTAATGTGACGTAACCCACTAGGTCTAATGTGACGTAACCCACTAGGTCTAATGTGACGTAACCCACTAGGTCTAATGTGACGTAACCCACTAGGTCTAATGTGACGTAACCCAGTAGGTAAAGGGTGATGTAACCCACTAGGTCTAATGTGGCGTAACCCACTAGGTCTAATGTGACATAACCCACTAGGTCTAATGTGACGTAACCCACTAGGTCTAATGTGACGTAACCCACTAGGTCTAATGTGACGTAACCCACTAGGTAAAGGGTGACGTAACCCACTAGGTCTAATGTGACTTAACCCACTAGGTCTAAAGTGACGTAACCCACTAGGTCTAATGTGACATAACCCACTAGGTCTAATGTGACGTAACCCACTAGGTCTAATGTGACATAAACCACTAGGTCCACTAGGTCTAATGTGACGTAACCCACTAGGTCTAATGTGACGTAACCCACTAGGTCTAATGTGACGTAACCCACTAGGTCTAATGTGACGTAACCCACTAGGTCTAATGTGACGTAACCCAAGGTGACGTAACCCAAGGTGACAACTAGGTGACGTAACCCAGGTAAAGGTCTAAGGTCTAATGTGACGACGTAACCCACTAGGTCTAATGTGACGTAACCCACTAGGTAAAGGGTGACGTAACCCACTAGGTAACCCACTAGGTAAGGGTGACGTAACCCACTAGGTCTAATGTGATGTAACCCACTAGGTATGTAACCCACTAGGTAAAGGGTGACGTAACCCACTAGGTCTAATGTGACGTAACCCTCTAGGTAAAGGGTGATGTAACCCACTAGGTCTAATGTGACGTAACCCACTAGGTCTAATGTGACGTAACCCACTAGGTAAAGGGTGACGTAACCCACTAGGTCTAATGTGATGTAACCCACTAGGTCTAATGTGACGTAACCCACTAGGTCTAATGTGACGTAACCCACTAGGTCTAATGTGACGTAACCCACTAGGTCTAATGTGACGTAACCCACTAGGTCTAATGTGACGTAACCCAGTAGGTAAAGGGTGATGTAACCCACTAGGTCTAATGTGGCGTAACCCACTAGGTCTAATGTGACATAACCCACTAGGTCTAATGTGACGTAACCCACTAGGTCTAATGTGACGTAACCCACTAGGTCTAATGTGATGTAACCCACTAGGTAAAGGGTGACGTAACCCACTAGGTCTAATGTGATGTAACCCACTAGGTATAATGGGATGTAACCCACTAGGTAAAGGGTGACATAACCCACTAGGTCTAATGTGACGTAACCCACTAGGTAAAGGGTGATGTAACCCACTAGGTCTAATGTGACGTAACCCACTAGATCTAATGTGACGTAACCCACTAGGTAAAGGGTGACGTAACCCACTAGGTCTAATGTGATGTAACCCACTAGGTCTAATGTGACGTAACCCACTAGGTCTAATGTGACGTAACCCACTAGGTCTAATGTGACGTAACCCACTAGGTCTAATGTGACGTAACCCACTAGGTCTAATGTGACGTAACCCAGTAGGTAAAGGGTGATGTAACCCACTAGGTCTAATGTGGCGTAACCCACTAGGTCTAATGTGACATAACCCACTAGGTCTAATGTGACGTAACCCACTAGGTCTAATGTGACGTAACCCACTAGGTCTAATGTGACGTAACCCACTAGGTAAAGGGTGACGTAACCCACTAGGTCTAATGTGACTTAACCCACTAGGTCTAAAGTGACGTAACCCACTAGGTCTAATGTGACATAACCCACTAGGTCTAATGTGACGTAACCCACTAGGTCTAATGTGACATAAACCACTAGGTCTAATGTGACGTAACCCACTAGGTCTAATGTGACGTAACCCACTAGGTCTAATGTGATGTAACCCACTAGGTCTAATGTGACCTAACCCACTAGGTAAAGGGTGACGTAACCCACTAGGTCAACTGTGACATAACCCACTAGGTCTAATGTGACGTAACCCACTAGGTCTAATGTGACGTAACCCACTAGGTAAAGGGTGACGTAACCCACTAGGTCTAATGTGATGTAACCCACTAGGTCTAATGTGACGTAACCCACTAGGTCTAATGTGACGTAACCCACTAGGTAAAGGGTGACGTAACCCACTAGGTCTAATGTGACGTAACCCACTAGGTAAAGGGTGACGTAACCCACTAGGTCTAATGTGACGTAACCCACTAGGTCTAATGTGACGTAACCCACTAGGTAAAGGGTGACGTAACCCACTAGGTCTAATGTGATGTAACCCACTAGGTATAATGGGATGTAACCCACTAGGTAAAGGGTGACGTAACCCACTAGGTCTAATGTGACGTAACCCACTAGGTCTAATGTGACGTAACCCACTAGGTAAAGGGTGACGTAACCCACTAGGTCTAATGTGATGTAACCCACTAGGTCTAATGTGACGTAACCCACTAGGTCTAATGTGACGTAACCCACTAGGTCTAATGTGACGTAACCCACTAGGTCTAATGTGACGTAACCCACTAGGTCTAATGTGACGTAACCCAGTAGGTAAAGGGTGATGTAACCCACTAGGTCTAATGTGGCGTAACCCACTAGGTCTAATGTGACATAACCCACTAGGTCTAATGTGACGTAACCCACTAGGTCTAATGTGACGTAACCCACTAGGTCTAATGTGACGTAACCCACTAGGTAAAGGGTGACGTAACCCACTAGGTCTAATGTGACGTAACCCACTACGTCTAATGTGACGTAACCCACTAGGTCTAATGTGATGTAACCCACTAGGTCTAATGTGATGTAACCCACTAGGTAACGGGTGACGTAACCCACTAGGTCTAATGTGACGTAACCCACTAGGTCTAATGTGACGTAACCCACTAGGTCTAATGTGACGTAACCCACTAGGTCTAATGTGACGTAACCCACTAGGTCTAATGTGACGTAACCCAGTAGGTAAAGGGTGATGTAACCCACTAGGTCTAATATGACGTAACCCACTAGGTCTAATGTGACATAACCCACTAGGTCTAATGTGACGTAACCCACTAGGTCTAATGTGACGTAACCCACTAGGTCTAATGTGACGTAACCCACTAGGTCTAATGTGACGTAACCCACTAGGTCTAATGTGATGTAACCCACTAGGTCTAATGTGATGTAACCCACTAGGTAAAGGGTGACGTAACCCACTAGGTAAAGGGTGACGTAACCCACTAGGTAAAGGGTGACGTAACCCACTAGGTCTAATGTGACGTAACCCACTAGGTAAAGGGTGATGTAACCCACTAGGTCTAATGTGACGTAACCCACTAGGTCTAATGTGACGTAACCCACTAGGTAAAGGGTGACGTAACCCACTAGGTCTAATGTGATGTAACCCACTAGGTCTAATGTGATGTAACCCACTAGGTCTAATGTGATGTAACCCACTAGGTAAAGGGTGACGTAACCCACTAGGTCTAATGTGACGTAACCCACTAGGTCTAATGTGACGTAACCCACTAGGTCTAATGTGACGTAACCCACTAGGTCTAATGTGACGTAACCCAGTAGGTAAAGGGTGATGTAACCCACTAGGTCTAATGTGACGTAACCCACTAGGTCTAATGTGACATAACCCACTAGGTCTAATGTGACGTAACCCACTAGGTCTAATGTGACGTAACCCACTAGGTCTAATGTGACGTAACCCACTAGGTCTAATGTGACGTAACCCACTAGGTCTAATGTGACGTAACCCACTAGGTAAAGGGTGACGTAACCCACTAGGTATATTGTGACGTAACCCACTACGTCTAATGTGACGTAACCCACTAGGTCTAATGTGACGTAACCCACTAGGTCTAATGTGATGTAACCCACTAGGTCTAATGTGATGTAACCCACTAGGTAAAGGGTGACGTAACCCACTAGGTAAAGGGTGACGTAACCCACTAGGTCTAATGTGATGTAACCCACTAGGTCTAATGTGACGTAACCCACTAGGTCTAATGTGACGTAACCCACTAGGTCTAATGTGATGTAACCCACTAGGTCTAATGTGACGTAACCCACTAGGTCTAATGTGACGTAACCCACTAGGTCTAATGTGATGTAACCCACTAGGTCTAATGTGACGTAACCCACTAGGTCTAATGTGACGTAACCCACTAGGTCTAATGTGATGTAACCCACTAGGTAAAGGGTGACGTAACCCACTAGGTCTAATGTGACGTAACCCACTAGGTCTAATGTGATGTAACCCACTAGGTCTAATGTGATGTAACCCACTAGGTAAAGGGTGACGTAACCCACTAGGTCTAATGTGACGTAACCCACTAGGTCTAATGTGACGTAACCCACTAGGTAAAGGGTGACGTAACCCACTAGGTCTAATGTGACGTAACCCACTAGGTCTAATGTGACGTAACCCACTAGGTAAAGGGTGACGTAACCCACTAGGTCTAATGTGACGTAACCCACTAGGTCTAATGTGACGTAACCCACTAGGTCTAATGTGACGTAACCCACTAGGTCTAATGTGACGTAACCCACTAGGTCTAATGTGATGTAACCCACTAGGTAAAGGGTGACGTAACCCACTAGGTCTAATGTGACGTAACCCACTAGGTCTAATGTGATGTAACCCACTAGGTAAAGGGTGACGTAACCCACTAGGTCTAATGTGACGTAACCCACTAGGTCTAATGTGACATAACCCACTAGGTCTAATGTGACGTAACCCACTAGGTCTAATGTGACGTAACCCACTAGGTAAAGGGTGACGTAACCCACTAGGTCTAATGTGACGTAACCCACTAGGTCTAATGTGACGTAACCCACTAGGTAAAGGGTGACGTAACCCACTAGGTCTAATGTGACGTAACCCACTAGGTCTAATGTGACGTAACCCACTAGGTAAAGGGTGACGTAACCCACTAGGTCTAATGTGACGTAACCCACTAGGTCTAATGTGACTTAACCCACTAGGTCTAAAGTGACGTAACCCACTAGGTCTAATGTGACGTAACCCACTAGGTCTAATGTGACGTAACCCACTAGGTCTAATGTGACGTAACCCACTAGGTCTAATGTGACGTAACCCACTAGGTCTAATGTGACGTAACCCACTAGGTAAAGGGTGATGTAACCCACTAGGTCTAATGTGACGTAACCCACTAGGTCTAATGTGACGTAACCCACTAGGTAAAGGGTGACGTAACCCACTAGGTCTAATGTGACGTAACCCACTAGGTCTAATGTGATGTAACCCACTAGGTCTAATGTGACGTAACCCACTAGGTAAAGGGTGATGTAACCCACTAGGTCTAATGTGACGTAACCCACTAGGTCTAATGTGACGTAACCCACTAGGTAAAGGGTGATGTAACCCACTAGGTCTAATGTGACGTAACCCACTAGGTCTAATGTGACGTAACCCACTAGGTAAAGGGTGACGTAACCCACTAGGTCTAATGTGACGTAACCCACTAGGTCTAATGTGATGTAACCCACTAGGTCTAATGTGATGTAACCCACTAGGTCTAATGTGACGTAACCCACAAGGTCTAATGTGACGTAACCCACTAGGTAAAGGGTGACGTAACCCACTAGGTAAAGGGTGACGTAACCCACTAGGTCTAATGTAACGTAACCCACTAGGTCTAATGTGACGTAACCCACTAGGTCTAATGTGACGTAACCCACTAGGTAAAGGGTGACGTAACCCACTAGGTAAAGGGTGACGTAACCCACTAGGTCTAATGTGACGTAACCCACTAGGTAAAGGGTGACGTAACCCACTAGGTCTAATGTGATGTAACCCACTAGGTCTAATGTGACGTAACCCACTAGGTCTAATGTGACGTAACCCACTAGGTCTAATGTGACGTAACCCACTAGGTCTAATGTGACGTAACCCACTAGGTCTAATGTGACGTAACCCAGTAGGTAAAGGGTGATGTAACCCACTAGGTCTAATGTGGCGTAACCCACTAGGTCTAATGTGACATAACCCACTAGGTCTAATGTGACGTAACCCACTAGGTCTAATGTGACGTAACCCACTAGGTCTAATGTGACGTAACCCACTAGGTAAAGGGTGACGTAACCCACTAGGTCTAATGTGACGTAACCCACTACGTCTAATGTGACGTAACCCACTAGGTCTAATGTGACGTAACCCACTAGGTCTAATGTGATGTAACCCACTAGGTCTAATGTGATGTAACCCACTAGGTAAAGGGTGACGTAACCCACTAGGTAAAGGGTGACGTAACCCACTAGGTAAAGGGTGACGTAACCCACTAGGTCTAATGTGACGTAACCCACTAGGTAAAGGGTGATGTAACCCACTAGGTCTAATGTGACGTAACCCACTAGGTCTAATGTGACGTAACCCACTAGGTAAAGGGTGACGTAACCCACTAGGTCTAATGTGATGTAACCCACTAGGTCTAATGTGATGTAACCCACTAGGTAAAGGGTGACGTAACCCACTAGGTCTAATGTGACGTAACCCACTAGGTCTAATGTGACGTAACCCACTAGGTCTAATGTGACGTAACCCACTAGGTCTAATGTGACGTAACCCACTAGGTCTAATGTGACGTAACCCAGTAGGTAAAGGGTGATGTAACCCACTAGGTCTAATGTGACGTAACCCACTAGGTCTAATGTGACGTAACCCACTAGGTCTAATGTGACGTAACCCACTAGGTCTAATGTGACGTAACCCACTAGGTCTAATGTGACGTAACCCACTAGGTCTAATGTGACGTAACCCACTAGGTAAAGGGTGACGTAACCCACTAGGTCTATTGTGTTGTAACCCACTACGTCTAATGTGACGTAACCCACTAGGTCTAATGTGACGTAACCCACTAGGTCTAATGTGATGTAACCCACTAGGTCTAATGTGATGTAACCCACTAGGTAAAGGGTGACGTAACCCACTAGGTAAAGGGTGACGTAACCCACTAGGTCTAATGTGATGTAACCCACTAGGTCTAATGTGACGTAACCCACTAGGTCTAATGTGACGTAACCCACTAGGTCTAATGTGATGTAACCCACTAGGTCTAATGTGACGTAACCCACTAGGTCTAATGTGACGTAACCCACTAGGTCTAATGTGATGTAACCCACTAGGTAAAGGGTGACGTAACCCACTAGGTCTAATGTGACGTAACCCACTAGGTATAATGTGACGTAACCCACTAGGTAAAGGGTGACGTAACCCACTAGGTCTAATGTGATGTAACCCACTAGGTCTAATGTGATGTAACCCACTAGGTCTAATGTGATGTAACCCACTAGGTAAAGGGTGACGTAACCCACTAGGTCTAATGTGATGTAACCCACTAGGTCTAATGTGACGTAACCCACTAGGTAAAGGGTGACGTAACCCACTAGGTCTAATGTGACATAACCCACTAGGTCTAATGTGACGTAACCCACTAGGTCTAATGTGATGTAACCCACTAGGTCTAATGTGACGTAACCCACTAGGTCTAATGTGACGTAACCCACTAGGTCTAATGTGATGTAACCCACTAGGTCTAATGTGATGTAACCCACTAGGTAAAGGGTGACGTAACCCACTAGGTCTAATGTGACGTAACCCACTAGGTCTAATGTGACGTAACCCACTAGGTAAAGGGTGACGTAACCCACTAGGTCTAATGTGACGTAACCCACTAGGTCTAATGTGACATAACCCACTAGGTCTAATGTGACGTAACCCACTAGGTCTAATGTGACGTAACCCACTAGGTCTAATGTGACGTAACCCACTAGGTAAAGGGTGACGTAACCCACTAGGTAAAGGGTGAAGTAACCCACTAGGTCTAATGTGACGTAACCCACTAGGTCTAATGTGACGTAACCCACTAGGTCTAATGTGACGTAACCCACTAGGTCTAATGTGACGTAACCCACTAGGTCTAATGTGACGTAACCCAGTAGGTAAAGGGTGATGTAACCCACTAGGTCTAATGTGACGTAACCCACTAGGTCTAATGTGACGTAACCCACTAGGTCTAATGTGACGTAACCCACTAGGTCTAATGTGACGTAACCCACTAGGTCTAATGTGACGTAACCCACTAGGTCTAATGTGACGTAACCCACTAGGTAAAGGGTGACGTAACCCACTAGGTCTATTGTGTTGTAACCCACTACGTCTAATGTGACGTAACCCACTAGGTCTAATGTGACGTAACCCACTAGGTCTAATGTGATGTAACCCACTAGGTCTAATGTGATGTAACCCACTAGGTAAAGGGTGACGTAACCCACTAGGTAAAGGGTGACGTAACCCACTAGGTCTAATGTGATGTAACCCACTAGGTCTAATGTGACGTAACCCACTAGGTCTAATGTGACGTAACCCACTAGGTCTAATGTGATGTAACCCACTAGGTCTAATGTGACGTAACCCACTAGGTCTAATGTGACGTAACCCACTAGGTCTAATGTGATGTAACCCACTAGGTAAAGGGTGACGTAACCCACTAGGTCTAATGTGACGTAACCCACTAGGTATAATGTGACGTAACCCACTAGGTAAAGGGTGACGTAACCCACTAGGTCTAATGTGATGTAACCCACTAGGTCTAATGTGATGTAACCCACTAGGTCTAATGTGATGTAACCCACTAGGTAAAGGGTGACGTAACCCACTAGGTCTAATGTGATGTAACCCACTAGGTCTAATGTGACGTAACCCACTAGGTAAAGGGTGACGTAACCCACTAGGTCTAATGTGACATAACCCACTAGGTCTAATGTGACGTAACCCACTAGGTCTAATGTGATGTAACCCACTAGGTCTAATGTGACGTAACCCACTAGGTCTAATGTGACGTAACCCACTAGGTCTAATGTGATGTAACCCACTAGGTCTAATGTGATGTAACCCACTAGGTAAAGGGTGACGTAACCCACTAGGTCTAATGTGACGTAACCCACTAGGTCTAATGTGACGTAACCCACTAGGTAAAGGGTGACGTAACCCACTAGGTCTAATGTGACGTAACCCACTAGGTCTAATGTGACATAACCCACTAGGTCTAATGTGACGTAACCCACTAGGTCTAATGTGACGTAACCCACTAGGTCTAATGTGACGTAACCCACTAGGTAAAGGGTGACGTAACCCACTAGGTAAAGGGTGAAGTAACCCACTAGGTCTAATGTGACGTAACCCACTAGGTCTAATGTGACGTAACCCACTAGGTCTAATGTGACGTAACCCACTAGGTAAAGGGTGACGTAACCCACTAGGTCTAATTTGACGTAACCCACTAGGTAAAGGGTGACGTAACCCACTAGGTCTAATGTGACGTAACCCACTAGGTCTAATGTGACTTAACCCACTAGGTCTAAAGTGACGTAACCCACTAGGTCTAATGTGACGTAACCCACTAGGTCTAATGTGACGTAACCCACTAGGTCTAATGTGACGTAACCCACTAGGTCTAATGTGACGTAACCCACTAGGTCTAATGTGACGTAACCCACTAGGTCTAATGTGACGTAACCCACTAGGTAAAGGGCGATGTAACCCACTAGGTCTAATGTGACGTAACCCACTAGGTCTAATGTGACGTAACCCACTAGGTAAAGGGTGACGTAACCCACTAGGTCTAATGTGACGTAACCCACTAGGTCTAATGTGATGTAACCCACTAGGTCTAATGTGACGTAACCCACTAGGTAAAGGGTGATGTAACCCACTAGGTCTAATGTGACGTAACCCACTAGGTCTAATGTGACGTAACCCACTAGGTAAAGGGTGATGTAACCCACTAGGTCTAATGTGACGTAACCCACTAGGTCTAATGTGACGTAACCCACTAGGTAAAGGGTGACGTAACCCACTAGGTCTAATGTGACGTAACCCACTAGGTCTAATGTGATGTAACCCACTAGGTCTAATGTGATGTAACCCACTAGGTCTAATGTGACGTAACCCACAAGGTCTAATGTGACGTAACCCACTAGGTAAAGGGTGACGTAACCCACTAGGTAAAGGGTGACGTAACCCACTAGGTCTAATGTAACGTAACCCACTAGGTCTAATGTGACGTAACCCACTAGGTCTAATGTGACGTAACCCACTAGGTAAAGGGTGACGTAACCCACTAGGTAAAGGGTGACGTAACCCACTAGGTCTAATGTGACGTAACCCACTAGGTAAAGGGTGACATAACCCACTAGGTCTAATGTGACGTAACCCACTAGGTCTAATGTGACGTAACCCACTAGGTCTAATGTGACGTAACCCACTAGGTAAAGGGTGACGTAACCCACTAGGTCTAATGTGACGTAACCCACTAGGTCTAAAGTGACGTAACCCACTAGGTCTAATGTGACATAACCCACTAGGTCTAATGTGACGTAACCCACTAGGTCTAATGTGACATAAACCACTAGGTCTAATGTGACGTAACACACTAGGTCTAATGTGACGTAACCCACTAGGTCTAATGTGACGTAACCCACTAGGTCTAATGTGACGTAACCCACTAGGTAAAGGGTGACGTAACCCACTAGGTCAACTGTGAGATAACCCACTAGGTCTAATGTGATGTAACCCACTAGGTCTAATGTGACGTAACCCACTAGGTAAAGGGTGACGTAACCCACTAGGTCTAATGTGACGTAACCCACTAGGTCTAATGTGACGTAACCCACTAGGTCTAATGTGACGTAACCCACTAGGTAAAGGGTGACGTAACCCACTAGGTCTAATGTGACGTAACCCACTAGGTAAAGGGTGACATAACCCACTAGGTCTAATGTGATGTAACCCACTAGGTATAATGGGATGTAACCCACTAGGTAAAGGGTGACGTAACCCACTAGGTCTAATGTGACGTAACCCACTAGGTAAAGGGTGACGTAACCCACTAGGTCTAATGTGACGTAACCCACTAGGTCTAATGTGACGTAACCCACTAGGTAAAGGGTGACGTAACCCACTAGGTCTAATGTGATGTAACCCACTAGGTCTAATGTGACGTAACCCACTAGGTCTAATGTGACGTAACCCACTAGGTCTAATGTGACGTAACCCACTAGGTCTAATGTGACGTAACCCAGTAGGTAAAGGGTGATGTAACCCACTAGGTCTAATGTGGCGTAACCCACTAGGTCTAATGTGACATAACCCACTAGGTCTAATGTGACGTAACCCACTAGGTCTAATGTGACGTAACCCACTAGGTCTAATGTGACGTAACCCACTAGGTAAAGGGTGACGTAACCCACTAGGTCTAATGTGACGTAACCCACTACGTCTAATGTGACGTAACCCACTAGGTCTAATGTGACGTAACCCACTAGGTCTAATGTGATGTAACCCACTAGGTCTAATGTGATGTAACCCACTAGGTAAAGGGTGACGTAACCCACTAGGTAAAGGGTGACGTAACCCACTAGGTAAAGGGTGACGTAACCCACTAGGTCTAATGTGACGTAACCCACTAGGTAAAGGGTGATGTAACCCACTAGGTCTAATGTGACGTAACCCACTAGGTCTAATGTGACGTAACCCACTAGGTAAAGGGTGACGTAACCCACTAGGTCTAATGTGATGTAACCCACTAGGTCTAATGTGATGTAACCCACTAGGTCTAATGTGATGTAACCCACTAGGTAAAGGGTGACGTAACCCACTAGGTCTAATGTGACGTAACCCACTAGGTCTAATGTGACGTAACCCACTAGGTCTAATGTGACGTAACCCACTAGGTCTAATGTGACGTAACCCACTAGGTCTAATGTGACGTAACCCAGTAGGTAAAGGGTGATGTAACCCACTAGGTCTAATGTGACGTAACCCACTAGGTCTAATGTGACATAACCCACTAGGTCTAATGTGACGTAACCCACTAGGTCTAATGTGACGTAACCCACTAGGTCTAATGTGACGTAACCCACTAGGTCTAATGTGACGTAACCCACTAGGTCTAATGTGACGTAACCCACTAGGTCTAATGTGACGTAACCCACTAGGTCTAATGTGACGTAGCCCACTAGGTCTAATGTGATGTAACCCACTAGGTCTAATGTGACGTAACCCACTAGGTCTAATGTGACGTAACCCACTAGGTCTAATGTGATGTAACCCACTAGGTAAAGGGTGACGTAACCCACTAGGTCTAATGTGACGTAACCCACTAGGTATAATGTGACGTAACCCACTAGGTAAAGGGTGACGTAACCCACTAGGTCTAATGTGATGTAACCCACTAGGTCTAATGTGATGTAACCCACTAGGTCTAATGTGATGTAACCCACTAGGTAAAGGGTGACGTAACCCACTAGGTCTAATGTGATGTAACCCACTAGGTCTAATGTGACGTAACCCACTAGGTCTAAAGTGACGTAACCACTAGGTCTAATGTGACATAACCCACTAGGTCTAATGTGACGTAACCCACTAGGTCTAATGTGACATAAACCACTAGGTCTAATGTGACGTAACCCACTAGGTCTAATGTGACGTAACCCACTAGGTCTAATGTGATGTAACCCACTAGGTCTAATGTGATGTAACCCACTAGGTAAAGGGTGACGTAACCCACTAGGTCTAATGTGACGTAACCCACTAGGTCTAATGTGATGTAACCCACTAGGTAAAGGGTGACGTAACCCACTAGGTCTAATGTGACGTAACCCACTAGGTCTAATGTGACATAACCCACTAGGTCTAATGTGACGTAACCCACTAGGTCTAATGTGACGTAACCCACTAGGTCTAATGTGACGTAACCCACTAGGTAAAGGGTGACGTAACCCACTAGGTCTAATGTGACGTAACCCACTAGGTCTAATGTGACGTAACCCACTAGGTAAAGGGTGACGTAACCCACTAGGTAAAGGGTGATGTAACCCACTAGGTCTAATGTGATGTAACCCACTAGGTCTAATGTGATGTAACCCACTAGGTCTAATGTGATGTAACCCACTAGGTAAAGGGTGACGTAACCCACTAGGTAAAGGGTGATGTAACCCACTAGGTCTAATGTGACGTAACCCACTAGGTCTAATGTGACGTAACCCACTAGGTCTAATGTGACGTAACCCACTAGGTCTAATGTGATGTAACCCACTAGGTCTAATGTGACGTAGCCCACTAGGTCTAATGTGATGTAACCCACTAGGTCTAATGTGACGTAACCCACTAGGTCTAATGTGACGTAACCCACTAGGTCTAATGTGACGTAACCCACTAGGTAAAGGGTGACGTAACCCACTAGGTCTAATGTGACGTAACCCACTAGGTCTAATGTGATGTAACCCACTAGGTCTAATGTGATGTAACCCACTAGGTAAAGGGTGACGTAACCCACTAGGTCTAATGTGACGTAACCCACTAGGTAAAGGGTGACGTAACCCACTAGGTCTAATGTGACGTAACCCACTAAGTCTAATGTGACGTAACCCACTAGGTCTAATGTGACGTAACCCACTAGGTAAAGGGTGACGTAACCCACTAGGTCTAATGTGATGTAACCCACTAGGTCTAATGTGACGTAACCCACTAGGTAAAGGGTGACGTAACCCACTAGGTCTAATGTGACGTAACCCACTAGGTCTAATGTGACGTACCCCACTAGGTCTAATGTGACGTAACCCACTAGGTCTAATGTGACGTAACCCACTAGGTCTAATGTGACGTAACCCACTAGGTAAAGGGTGACGTAACCCACTAGGTAAAGGGTGACGTAACCCACTAGGTCTAATGTGACGTAACCCACTAGGTAAAGGGTGACATAACCCACTAGGTCTAATGTGACGTAACCCACTAGGTCTAATGTGACGTAACCCACTAGGTCTAATGTGACGTAACCCACTAGGTAAAGGGTGACGTAACCCACTAGGTCTAATGTGACGTAACCCACTAGGTCTAAAGTGACGTAACCCACTAGGTCTAATGTGACATAACCCACTAGGTCTAATGTGACGTAACCCACTAGGTCTAATGTGACATAAACCACTAGGTCTAATGTGACGTAACCCACTAGGTCTAATGTGACGTAACCCACTAGGTCTAATGTGACGTAACCCACTAGGTCTAATGTGACGTAACCCACTAGGTAAAGGGTGACGTAACCCACTAGGTCAACTGTGACATAACCCACTAGGTCTAATGTGACGTAACCCACTAGGTCTAATGTGACGTAACCCACTAGGTAAAGGGTGACGTAACCCACTAGGTCTAATGTGACGTAACCCACTAGGTCTAATGTGACGTAACCCACTAGGTCTAATGTGACGTAACCCACTAGGTAAAGGGTGACGTAACCCACTAGGTCTAATGTGACGTAACCCACTAGGTAAAGGGTGACATAACCCACTAGGTCTAATGTGATGTAACCCACTAGGTATAATGGGATGTAACCCACTAGGTAAAGGGTGACGTAACCCACTAGGTCTAATGTGACGTAACCCACTAGGTAAAGGGTGACGTAACCCACTAGGTCTAATGTGACGTAACCCACTAGGTCTAATGTGACGTAACCCACTAGGTAAAGGGTGACGTAACCCACTAGGTCTAATGTGATGTAACCCACTAGGTCTAATGTGACGTAACCCACTAGGTCTAATGTGACGTAACCCACTAGGTCTAATGTGACGTAACCCACTAGGTCTAATGTGACGTAACCCACTAGGTCTAATGTGACGTAACCCAGTAGGTAAAGGGTGATGTAACCCACTAGGTCTAATGTGGCGTAACCCACTAGGTCTAATGTGACATAACCCACTAGGTCTAATGTGACGTAACCCACTAGGTCTAATGTGACGTAACCCACTAGGTCTAATGTGACGTAACCCACTAGGTAAAGGGTGACGTAACCCACTAGGTCTAATGTGACGTAACCCACTACGTCTAATGTGACGTAACCCACTAGGTCTAATGTGACGTAACCCACTAGGTCTAATGTGATGTAACCCACTAGGTCTAATGTGATGTAACCCACTAGGTAAAGGGTGACGTAACCCACTAGGTAAAGGGTGACGTAACCCACTAGGTAAAGGGTGACGTAACCCACTAGGTCTAATGTGACGTAACCCACTAGGTAAAGGGTGATGTAACCCACTAGGTCTAATGTGACGTAACCCACTAGGTCTAATGTGACGTAACCCACTAGGTAAAGGGTGACGTAACCCACTAGGTCTAATGTGATGTAACCCACTAGGTCTAATGTGATGTAACCCACTAGGTCTAATGTGATGTAACCCACTAGGTAAAGGGTGACGTAACCCACTAGGTCTAATGTGACGTAACCCACTAGGTCTAATGTGACGTAACCCACTAGGTCTAATGTGACGTAACCCACTAGGTCTAATGTGACGTAACCCACTAGGTCTAATGTGACGTAACCCAGTAGGTAAAGGGTGATGTAACCCACTAGGTCTAATGTGACGTAACCCACTAGGTCTAATGTGACATAACCCACTAGGTCTAATGTGACGTAACCCACTAGGTCTAATGTGACGTAACCCACTAGGTCTAATGTGACGTAACCCACTAGGTCTAATGTGACGTAACCCACTAGGTCTAATGTGACGTAACCCACTAGGTCTAATGTGACGTAACCCACTAGGTCTAATGTGACGTAACCCACTAGGTCTAATGTGATGTAACCCACTAGGTCTAATGTGACGTAACCCACTAGGTCTAATGTGACGTAACCCACTAGGTCTAATGTGATGTAACCCACTAGGTAAAGGGTGACGTAACCCACTAGGTCTAATGTGACGTAACCCACTAGGTATAATGTTACGTAACCCACTAGGTAAAGGGTGACGTAACCCACTAGGTCTAATGTGATGTAACCCACTAGGTCTAATGTGATGTAACCCACTAGGTCTAATGTGATGTAACCCACTAGGTAAAGGGTGACGTAACCCACTAGGTCTAATGTGATGTAACCCACTAGGTCTAATGTGACGTAACCCACTAGGTAAAGGGTGACGTAACCCACTAGGTCTAATGTGACGTAACCCACTAGGTCTAATGTGACGTAACCCACTAGGTCTAATGTGATGTAACCCACTAGGTCTAATGTGACGTAACCCACTAGGTCTAATGTGACGTAACCCACTAGGTCTAATGTGATGTAACCCACTAGGTCTAATGTGATGTAACCCACTAGGTAAAGGGTGACGTAACCCACTAGGTCTAATGTGACGTAACCCACTAGGTCTAATGTGATGTAACCCACTAGGTAAAGGGTGACGTAACCCACTAGGTCTAATGTGACGTAACCCACTAGGTCTAATGTGACATAACCCACTAGGTCTAATGTGACGTAACCCACTAGGTCTAATGTTTACGTAACCCACTAGGTCTAATGTGACGTAACCCACTAGGTAAAGGGTGACGTAACCCACTAGGTCTAATGTGACGTAACCCACTAGGTCTAATGTGACGTAACCCACTAGGTAAAGGGTGACGTAACCCACTAGGTAAAGGGTGATGTAACCCACTAGGTCTAATGTGATGTAACCCACTAGGTCTAATGTGATGTAACCCACTAGGTCTAATGTGACGTAACCCACTAGGTAAAGGGTGACGTAACCCACTAGGTAAAGGGTGATGTAACCCACTAGGTCTAATGTGACGTAACCCACTAGGTCTAATGTGACGTAACCCACTAGGTCTAATGTGACGTAACCCACTAGGTCTAATGTGATGTAACCCACTAGGTCTAATGTGACGTAGCCCACTAGGTCTAATGTGATGTAACCCACTAGGTCTAATGTGACGTAACCCACTAGGTCTAATGTGACGTAACCCACTAGGTCTAATGTGACGTAACCCACTAGGTAAAGGGTGACGTAACCCACTAGGTCTAATGTGACGTAACCCACTAGGTCTAATGTGATGTAACCCACTAGGTCTAATGTGATGTAACCCACTAGGTAAAGGGTGACGTAACCCACTAGGTCTAATGTGACGTAACCCACTAGGTAAAGGGTGACGTAACCCAC